>NC_090615.1:7323456-7405119 GCF_004359215.1 Bremia lactucae | reverse complement strand
TATAGTAATATTCAGAATTCTTATCCATAAAAGGCATAGGCCATTATATCTATTTATTCCGCAGACTAATCAGCTGTAGGAGTAATCAAAGAGAGAGTTACAGATAAGATAGAGATAAGAATTCTTGTACATGTTTAGTATTAGATTATAATGAAGTTAGCCTTTACAAAGATAGAACAAGAGACACTTAATTATATTTAATACAGTTTTCATTTTACCCTCTTAAAGCTAGTTGCCTTAAGAGTAGTCTTCCTCTGCACGTACTAGTGTACGTGAAATAACGTAGGCACCACTCGCAACTGAAGCAGTGCGAGTGGACTTGTACAGAAGCAGTACAAGTCGTCGTGGCCCGTTACAGCCCTGCCACTGGTCACGAAAGGGCATGTAAGTATAAAGATTTGAAAAAAGAGTCAACCCGAGGATGTCCATGCGGTGGACGTGCCATTACCGGGAATGACGAAGCATCAGAACTTTTGATAGTAATGAGAGGAATAATCCGACGTTTGCACGGACCCGAGTTGTCACAGACAAGGTTACTGGTGTCCTCAGTCTAGGAATTCAAGTTTATTTGGATCGGCCCTGGGAAAAGGTACAAGGATGCACATGAATTATTTAAAAATGCGCCGTTTTTTTGCTCCGAGGAGGCTTGCGGAAGGGGTCCTAGACAGCCCGAGTATGGCGGACAAAGCATCAACGTTACACATAAAGTTGCGCAAGACTTAGAATTTTTGATATGTTGCCTGAAGGTGGAGGGTATCAGTCCATGCATTGCAAGATTCAGATGGATACGATCAAGCTCAGGGGCATCGGTTTTGAGTGAAATATCACGATGCAAGGTAGCTTGGTATTCGGCCGTTTGATGGCCGCGAGCAGCACGAAGAACTTAGTTCTTTTTGGAACGGGGTCGAAGATTTCAGCGCGAATTTCGTTGGCACAGTCTTTTGTGCTCTTGTGTATTCGAGTGGCAAGAAGACGTAGAAGTGGATTTGCTTGGATTATTATGTTCAAAAGTACAAAATTCACTTCACGATGTGGTGGACTCAGCTACTTACTTTGCAGAATGTGATGAAAAAAATGCTGGAAACATTTAAGACAAGTATAACGTCGGCTCAAGCAATGAAAATTACTTGAGCCGAAGTTAGTTAGAACATATTATGTATCTGACAACCAATGACCGAGTTTGTTAAACGGTGGAGATAACTTGGTTTAGACAATATTTGGCGTACGCCTCCAAAGAAATGCAGAATATCCTTTAATCCAAGTAAGACCGCAGAAGTACCGATTATCTGATGCAGGCCGAAAAGTTCGCTCATTTTTCTCAAGCGTATGAGCTGCATACTGAAAGGATAAAACCTCTTGGGAAAGAGGGAATACTTTTACATAAGATGATAGTTGCTAAATAACCCACACTGAGCAGCATGAACCCTAAACGTGTACGCAGCAACTCTCCTGACTTAGGTCGTCAGGTGACATTTTCGAAAAGAGCAGGCTCCGCGAGTCATAAATGAGGACTTGAAGCCATGGGCCTTCTAGATTTTTGGTGGTGCTGATAAGCCCCAATCTCTAGAATCTATAAAGGCACTCTTCGCGCGATTCCGCTCAACGAGAGGCAAAGCAACTGACAACTCGTGCACCGACGACGCGCTGCAACGATCTCTACATCATATAACGAGGTAACGAAGAACAAGCACAAGAACAAGTACAAGAACCAGTGGCTTATAGCAATGAAGAGCGTTATGAAGTCAGTACATAATCACAAGACGGAGAAGCTTATTAATACGTCTCAAGAAAGGAAGGCGATGGGTGCAAGTGGTTTTTTCGAGAAAGCGCGACCTTAGCGGAGTAATTAAGAAGTTTTAGGTGCGACGTGTTGCTATAAGTTTTACTACGTGAACTGACGTCTATCGCGGACGCGATTTATCCAGTATCTCGTATAGAGTTGATCAATATTACAATGGTGACAGCGGTAGCAAAAAATCTTCAAGCGGAAACAGGCCTTGACCATTGCTTGGCATCCTTTACGCCGTCCGTCATAATCACGCCGTATATTTGATTTCTTGATTTCGTGTCGAGTGCCTTTATCCTTAGGCAACTCGCACAATTCCGATTCAGAAAGGAGTTCAAGCAAAGATATGCAATCGACTACATGGAGACCTTTTCGCCTGTGATCAAGTATATTACGCTGCGCGTGCCAGTACGCACCGAGCTAACTGGGGCTAGGTCTTGCTTACTTTCACCTCCAAGAGGTTTCTTGCACGGCGAAGGGGGAGAATCGGTATACTTGGATCAACTAAATGGGTTCAATGACCCTAATTATTCAAACAAGAAGCTTCTGCTAGGAGATGCACTTTATGAGGCGAAGCAAGCCGCGTGACAATTGTACATTAAATTGATTCAACACCTGAGAAGCCAAATTTTGACTAAGTAGAACCTTCACTTCAGGCAGCTTTCGTAGATTGTGGTGAAGGCAAAAGTGAATATCTCCCATTCAGTGAAATTCATCCTGACTACCTTCGTCTCTTCTCTTTTTATTAGTTGTATCTTCAATCCAGTTCATGCTATATTGACTCGATGCGGCCCGAGGAAAGGCAACCTTGCTTCACCAGCAAGGCTCTTAACAAGCAGAATGTTGAGACAGCAGCATTTACGTGCTCCTAGCGAGCTGGCTCGTTCGCGTTGACCCGAAAGCCTAAAGATTTGAATCTCTAAGGTCACGGCAGTCGAAGGCAACTCCTTGTTACGATGATGTATCGAATTATATTTGATGCTATAGAAGCTCGTCGCATCGAGACGATGCGATGAAAGTAAAGTTTGGTATGCCCTAGTTGGCCGGACGTGCCAACACAATGGCCTTTGCGCTCAAGCTCCACGACCCATTTATATTTAGGTTGGATGTGGTCTCTAAGCTCCAGCTCAGACAAACTATTTAGCCGCTTCATGTCGAATTCTCGGCTCGAGCAGAGTTCCTGAATTTAAAGCAGGGCAAGTTTGACATTCATGCTTACACCCAACATACACAGTACCTAGTAAGGATGTATCGTGAATCGTCGATTAAGGAACAAACACTAGTTACTGTATCATCATGGGCCTTGCAAATGGCTTCGTCAAGACCCACCTGTTCCGCCTCGCACTAGAGACGCTAGATCAAGCGATCTCCATAACGAAAGAGGCGGTTTTTAGCCTGAAACATGCTTTCGCCACTCAGATGGTTATCATCCTCCGAGACGGCAAGAACTCAAAGGTTCAAGACTGAAGCACCCCTGATAGGTTGAGAGCGATAAACCTCGCTCTTCTAAGTTACAATCGATTGCAAAGGGGTAATTGCTGTCATAAGACAGGGCACTACGCCTGCCTCACCCCCAGTGCCAATTAACGACGATGGGCGCAACGAGGTCGACCTTCCGCTAAGAATAGCTAATAACGTGGAGCCGGCACTGCTGCAAATTGCAATGGCGAGGCGGTTCGTAAAAAAACGATCGGGACCAGTAGGTGCGGAGTGCATTACTGATCCAGCAACGTCAATTTAATTTCCATGTCTTTTGACGAATTTATTCCTAACACATATTCACTGAATGTTACTGCTTCCGGTGACGAGGTCACCCTCATCACTTGCAAATCAAAGTGGCAAATAAGTAGCCGATTGTGCGGCGTCAAACTATTATATTCGACGCAATTCGCTAGAAGATCGTAGATTCGAGTTCGTTGAGCGCAATATACCTCTAACGCGGATTGCAGTGCACCCAGCAGCAGGTGCATCTGTAACGGTTTTAAAAGAGTGGGCGGTATCCAATTAAACGTTAAAAGTAACCAATACGATGATAATGTCATCGTGCTGGCTGGGGATGACTAATTTGACGTCCTCCTTGGAACACGATGGATCAGAAAGTACGAGGTATAGATAATTGGCAGCATTGATTCGCTACGATACCTTGTTCATCAGATAGCCACCTGGTGAACGTTTTAAAGCGTTCAAAAGCGTGTGAATATTCTACGAGTGAGTGCGATGGCCTCACTTGTAGTTGAGTCGTTAGAACGACTGAGTGCGATGGCCTCACTTGTGGTTCGGTCGTTAGTATGAGACACCTGTCTAGAAGAGACAGTGTGAAAGTCCTAGATCAACTGGAGAGTCTATGGTAGGTGGTCTCGCTGTGGTTGCACAACCATAGCTAGCGGTTGTTGAGAAGAAAACTTCTCAAATGAAAAGAAATTGAGCTCCATAAACCTTGAGGGAATAAGTCAGCAAATTCCGACGGAATATGTCCCCAGGTACTTTTCGAAATAAGTTTCACAGAAGAAAATGATATGTTGAATATCTTAATAAAAAACGGATCAAGCGTAAGAGGTTATACACTTGATCCAATAGCACTTCCGAACTAAAACTCGGAGATAAACTTAATTGCCAACGCTAGAACTGAAACTGCTCTTGCCGGATTCGCAGTAGCAAAGTCAAGCAGATCTTCATACCTGTCACAATGATGACAAGTACGTGGCCGATATTCGGCCGTGAATAGTATTTCCTGAGAACGAACGGATTATCAGCAGGTCATCGATGACAGAAAGTTTCCTCAATGAGAAGACTCGGATTGATTCGTACGTCTCAATCTTGGAAGTCGTTAAAGACAAATCTTTTATATAAGTATTTGATCGAATTTAAGAATTTATTTTTAATTTGGTACAATGCGAGTTGCCTAAAGATAAAGACACTCGACACGAGATGGATCTGATACCAGGTTCAGATTACTGTGTCATGAAACAGTGCCACTGCCTCGTGATTAAGTACTCGCGATCGTAAAGTTCTTTGATATCGCTTAGCAGCGGACCATGTGAGGGAGTCAACCTCCCACATGACTCTCCGACCACCGGTATGTGTTCCCCAACAGGAGGATGGCGGGTTGTGCACGCGCTCAAACAATTGAATGCAGCAACGGTACCGGCTCAAACGCCGACGCCAAGAAAATACGTAGTCATTGACGGTATGTCAATGAGTACTATCTTTTTGTCAATGATACTGATATGAGATCTCATGCGTGAATATGATATTTTTCTTAGTACCTAAAGCGGAATGCTTTGGTAGTGGCTAGCTTTGCCACAGAGGCTTAGTAACACCCTGCAGCATTTAGCAGATGTGTAATCAAACTGTTGAGATCGGTGCGAGATTTTGTTCGCACCAAATTATTTTGATGACGTCTTCGTCCATAGAAGAGCCATGAACGATAAGTCGGACGTTAATGTACATCGTGCTCACGTTCAAAAGGCTATTATATATGCGTAAGCATAAGTTGTATGTTGATTTCATGAAGTGGATATTCGCAGCAAGCGACGTACCACTTCTAAAGTGCATCGTGGGTATACACGGTGTACGACATGATTCTGAAACTAACAAGGGGATCGCCGACTGGCCGGTGACAGTCAGATATAAAGGAACATCGGAAGTTTCTCGATTTAGCGGCGTACTTGCATAAGTACTCCCCCAGTTAGGCCAAAATGAGAGTAAATCTTTCTTGTTTAAAAAAAACTTCGAGTGGTCATAAAACGCTGATTGCGTCAATGTTCCGTTGAAGGTATCAAGCAACAATTGGTGTAATCGCTAATCTTGGCGATTGCAGACCAAAACAGTCCATTCCATGTGGTCTGTGATGCTAGCGAATTCGCAATCGGCTGCGCGTTAATGCAGTATGACACAGACGGCGCAGAGTGCGTCGTCTGCTATCAGTCGCGCCAGCTTTGACCAGCTAGCCGTAACTAATCAGTGCATCGCAAGGGAGTCCTTGCCATAAACTCGCACTGTCTAAGTTTAGAGTCAATTATTTCGAAGATAGACCGCTCATTGTTTGCACGGACCATGCAGGGCAGTAAGCAGCCTATATTTCTTGCAAAAATGGCGAGGTGGTTGTCTTTCTTTGCGGAGTAATCCTTTTCAGTGAAGTATATGCCAAGACGACTTATGTCGTCAGTAATGCGCTTTCGCGTCGGCCTGGTTTTGAACCGGCTGCGCCACTCAGCAGTGCGAATAATCTCACTGTTGAACACAAGTCTCAAGTGTTTCGTCGTCAACACTACTTTATGGCTTTAGTAGAGCTTATAAACAAGATACCTTCTAGAAGTTTAGTGATACACCACAGGCTCCTCAAATTAATTCTTAAAAGGATGTCGACATTGTATTGATCGTCATCAGATCGATACACAACACGCAATGGCTTACTATTTTCTACAACCATTGCTGATGACAACTCCGTGCAGTCATTTATGATCAGAATGATTGGCAATTACTGCACTATGCATGCGTGTCACGATGCACCAACAAGTAGGTATCGAGAAGTTTTACCTCACGGTTAAGTCGCGGTTTCCACAAACCTCGCCAGCATGAGATATTGTACAAGTACATCCGTTCTTGCGAGGTTTGTCAGCTGGTAAAGCTAAGTCCTTCATGTCGTGCTTCTTTTCATCCCCAGCCTGTGTTGGCAGTCCTTTCTTTGGCCTTCGCCATCGGATTTCTCGAGACGCTCACAAGGATAATGGTATTATTGTGATTGTAGATCAATTCAGCAAGATGGTAGCTGTGGTCCTGGAGTCAATCCCAACCGAAGGCTGTGCTCCGGTCTTGTCGACGCGATATTTTGATTACACGGATTACCGCGTTAGCTCGTCTCAGATCTAGGCCCCAGATTCACGGCGGAGTTTTGGCAATCTCTGTTCAAATCACTTGGACAACGGTAAAAATGTCAACTTCTGACAATCTGTTTCAGGATGGTCAGACAGAATGTACAAATCGTGTCCCCGATACTTCGAGGATACGCCCGCTCGTAAAGAGTTAAAGTTAATATAGCCGATGACATAATTTGCCAGTAGCAATTTGGCGCATGCATCAACAACGTCTGCATCGCCATCCATGCATACCCACCTTGTAACGGGGAACCTTATACACAAGTAGTTATGTGGTAGAGACATAACTCCACAAGTAGGTATACTGCAGTATCCGATTAGCGTATACTGCAAGTTATTGTTATCGCTCTATTTTTATCGGGGTGCCAGACCCAACATAGCCAATAATAAGTTGACCTATATATGAGAGGTAATCAAAAGCAATGATATAATTTCGTACGAAGCACGAAGTAATAGGTAAAACGAAATATAAACAGAGTAAATTTTACCTAGTACGTAAGGCGCTATAAAAGTGTTTGAAGAAATAGTTTTTACCCCATTACACCTGGTAGCACTTCGTAGTCTGTTTAAAGAACAGATTTGAGATGACCACGGACCAGTTATCGGGGACCTTAGCGGCTTCGCTGGAGCATACAGACTTCTATCACCTCACCTCGATGGAGTGGTATGCACTACACCGCCTCGTGGTGGTGTCTGGAGAGATCGTATCGACCGCTTTGTAAACCCAGCAACTCCGACAGCAGCCTGCCGTTATTTAAGACTATATGGTGCGCAAGCTTGCCGAAGCAAATCGGTAGCTATCGACTCTCTCACGCACTTCGTAGCACCTATTAAGATGGAGACGTCGGCGTACTCTTGTGATGGCCGAAAAAGCCTCCCTCTTTATAGATGGTCCGCGAGATTGACATTGCGATAGCGTCAAGGTTTGTTGACGCTCCGCGGCCAAGTCAGCTTTTTGCCATCTCGATTGCCATTCATCGCGATGGAATAGGCTCTTGGAAACTCGTCATGAACAAGCAAGCGTTTCCCACGTTACACGCTATCTAGTGGGAGCATTGGAGCCTCCCCAAGACGAGTTTCGCTTGCGTGCATACTGCTTCTTCCTTTGACAGGGCAAGCTGCTACGTCCCCCGATGGCTGGTCCAAAGCTAATGGACCTCGACGCAATCGAGATCTCTTATGGTCGCGGGAACCCTTTACGCCGCGACATTCGCAGTCAAAACACAATGAAATGTGTTCGATGCGGCATCAGATTTTGAGATAATAATTTATAACATGTACTATAATTATTTATAATTATTAAAAATAATTATAAATAATTATAGTACATGTTATAAATTATTATTTCAAAATCTGATGCCGCATCGAACACATTTCATTTATAAAATATATTTTTACCCTTTACGAGAATGGAATTCGTATTTTTTGCCGTGAAAAGGCAAGGCTCAAAAACTTTCGACTAAAATAGCGTTTTTAAATAGAAAATTATTTTAAAGCTCTTCGTATATTAGTTCCATATTTTGATCTAGGCAGGTCATCGTGCGGCCGCGCATCCGTGCCTGTTGACATTCACAGCCATCTCCCGACGAGATGCTCTGTCATCGATGACCCTTTCAAGAAACGAGCAATTCCAGTAGCCGCGAGGCGTTCTACTGACAGGAATACAGACCCCGGTATCCCGGTGGCAGCTCGACTCATAGCCCCAAAGTGACTCACACTTTGATGCCGCCACCAGGCGCGACAAGACGAGACTCCCTTCGTTTCTGGGGTGAAGCGACCACAGCGACCACTATTGAATTGTAATGCTCCTGTTTGGCCTGGGCCCCGTCTACTATCACGATTCGAGAGACGCGAGAACATCTGTTCAACCGCCTCGTTCATTGGCTCTATCAGCGTGACTGACCTTACCCGCACAAAAGGCCATCACTATCTCTATGCTGACGGAGAACTTGATCACGACCCCTGACGTGAGGCTAATCGGCTGCCGCAACAAGCTGGTGAGTGAAAACTTCACTCGCGTCATTTTCGCTTCGATGCTTGACAGATCGATATAGTCAATCGATCTGCGACTGATACCGTGACAGCCACGATATTTAAAGAATGCAATCGAACGCGTAGCTTATCTCGTAAGACAAAATTCATCATTGCTTTCAAATGTATGACAACACGACCGTTCTGCGCGGAACGGATTGTCGTTTGCCATCGGAAGCTTAGCAATGATGTCACCTGAACCATACAGACATCGTTAGAGTAGAGGCTTCCGGTTCAGAATAAGGCGATCAAACAAGGGTTCCCGGTTCCCCATACAACTACATCGGTCGAGCAGAGGCTCCCGATTTACAGCGAGGCAATCGAACAGAGGACCCCGCCTGAAATTACATCGGCTGAGAAGGCTAAAGATTACTATCGAGGCGGGCGAGCAGGGTCTTTCGCATACACACGCTTCGATCGACCAGGGCGGGTGACGCAAGCTCCGCTTCGCATTGACGAGTGAAGGTCTGCCTGTGAACGACGTGGTGAAGATTGTCTTGTCGCTTAGATTACGATCCCTAACGTGACATTAATTACAAGCCAGAGAATGCTGATGACGACGACATCTGCGAATGCTGTATTGATTTGGGATCTTACGCGATGGTTCCGAGACCCGTACTACCGATCCGAACTCAGATCGTTGAGTTTGACGATAGCGACTCATTTTACCCGGGAATCATTAATCGTCTCCGATATCCTATATCGGACTTTGAGCCCGCGCAGAAGAGCGGAAAAGAGACGATGAGAGATCCGCCGGTAGATAAGCCTTAAATCACTCGCCATAGAATGTCGGGTGCGAGCGCATAGATGTTAAAATATCTAGCGTGTAAGAATCACTACGAGCTTTACAAATCTTGAACGGGTCATGTATCTTGGGGCTTACTTTTCAGGGCCCAAAGTTTCTCTGCTGTATACGGTAAACTGTTTGTGGACAATAGGACCCTGTCGTTTTCTTGGAATGTCAACAGGCTCTTGCGACCAATTCTATCAGAGCTCTCCTTCTGTCGGTTGAATGCCTGTTGTAGTGCATCGCGTACAAATCGTGTGATGCCTTGTCGAAACATCACAATAAGTCGGTTGCTGCAGCCGAATTGAAAAGCGAAGAATGCTTTTAAGGAGCATAATTAGCGACGGCAGATGCGTTGGGATGCATCACGTCAGGACTGGATATGCCTTGGCCACAAGGTTAATGTCACAGGGTACATCGCCAACAACCTCGTATTCTGCATAATCAATCAAGAAACGTGTCGGCGCGATTCCATCTATAGATGTTCCCCCACAAAGCATGGAGACCGAATGTTTCAGAGGTGATAAATCAAGAAGCGCCGGATCGCGAGAATGGCTCGGGCTGTTGACAAAAAATGACGTCAACCCGGTAGACGCGTGTACGGCATTGTTATTGGCGGATATTTCAAGTGGAATAACAAACTTCACGACAAGGACAATGTCACATAACTGCGCAGTATTTATAAACTTTGTTATTTTAACCTTTAATATTAATTTTTTTAATATAAAATTTAAATAGAGTTTGAACTACAATTGGCATAAATCCATGATTTACGCCACAAATTTCAAATTTTCAAATATATTTCTTTTCTTTACCTTTTTAGATAATCTTTTGAATATATCTTTTAATTGATATTCATGTATACATCCATAAAAAAATTAAATTGCTGTTTTTCAAATAATATGTTTTTCTGTTATAGTGGCTGCTACAGTTTCAAAAAAATTCTTAAGTCTCGATACATTTTAGGCGCAAAAAAACAGACCAACGAGCTATAGATAAGCACTCTTTTCACAAGCTCCATTTGGCCATCCGTTTGCTCATCCGTTCGCCGCTGTGGACATTATTAACCGGGTGTCTAAGAGCTGGAACATTTTGTGGAATGAGCAGGATTGTCCGATTTATAAGAAATCGGACAATCCAGCTCATTTCACTAATAGGCCTAGAAAACCGAGGTGAAACGCGGAATGCAGTCCGAAACGATGGACTTTGAAACTCCATGGCGTCCGAAATTTAAATTCTGGAAGATCCCCGTTCCGTCTTCTCCGAAACATGCGCGGAGACTGGGGCAAAATGCACCATTTTAATAATGATTTAGAGCAACTTAGATGCTTGTAAGTTCGTATTTATCAAAAGAAAAACCAAAGATGTAACCCAAGCCAACTGAACGCAGGCTTCCGTGCCAATCGGAAGCTGTCGCAGTCGGGCCCGTGAGGACGGCGCAAGCTTCATACGTTGCAAGTCTTACAAGAGCGCATTCATATCTAAACGTACTTATACATTCGCGGCAAGAAAAAAACTATCGATATATGACCTCAAAACATCTTTTACGACCAGATGACCACCAGTTGAGCTGTCGTGGAAGTCATGAATCGAAAAAGCTTGAAGGTTGTTTACAGCAGGTATGACACACGCGGGAAATCGAAGACGTCCATCGTCTACATTAGTAGTGGACCATCAAGTGCGTAGCGCTTGATGTTGTCGCGCGTTGGTTTTGTCAACTTCGTGAGTAAACCTTGACTCCCGTAACGACAACGCCGACGACACCTGGGACCTTGTCCGGCCGAGCACCGTGCAGACAAATATTGCTGTTTTCCTTCGAATACAGCACCCTCAAGTTGACGAAGACGCAACACCAGCGAATTGAGCTCCCTCGAGCTCGTTCAGTGGGCGCAGTTGCAGCAGCCGGGCGATCACAAGAACTCTCGGCCATTTAACGAGCCTTCGGTAGTCCGCTCTTCGCCTCTTTAGTTTCGGCTCAAAGAAAGCGCAGCTCGTCGTTCGAGTGATCAGGCGCCCGATTATCTATATAGGCGCTCACAAACGCAGACCTTTCGCCGTGATGCTTCTCTTTCGCGGGTCGATGCATCGAGTGCCCGGCGCTGGATCGCCGATCGCATCGTCCGTCACGAAGATCGCCGTTTCCGCGTGCCGAGTAGATTTTCGGCGCACGGAGCCTCGAGACGAGAACCAATACAAGGTTCATTGCTCATAACATTCGCCTGCTGACGATACGTGGGAACCTTGAAGTAAGCACGTTGGCTCAGGATGCCTTCGACGTAGTGACGGACTACGAGTTCAATACGAAGACAAATAACGCGTTCGATACTGTTGATCCCACCTACGATATCGCGACCCACGGTGCTGGCGAGCAGCTAGATCCCAGCGGCAACAAACACGCGAGCGACTTCAAAATCTATCTTGAGGATCGGGAACATATGGATAGGATGAGTGTCGATTGTGGCTGCGTAAATGATCGTGGCGATCATGCTTCAGTCGATCGGGACTTCGTGGACAACCACGGCGATCATATTTATGCTTCCGCAACCGATTCAGCTTAGACACTTGGAGCTCCGAAAGGTTTCTCTCGTAGCGAGCAATCCACGTTTGAGGAAACTGGGACATACCCTGTGCACATTAAGTCGTCCTTCTTCTTTAAAAGTGGTCCCCGCATATCGCACGCTGGACTACCATCGCGGACGTGGACGTAGCACATGCGCCACTCCTCACGCGTCATGCAGTGAATGCGACGTCGTAATCGTCAATAGCGTGCTCACCACGTCCACCCTCGCGTTGTTCAAACCAGGAATGAAGCTTATTTCTTCACGTCGACTGGCATTTTGGTGTCTGATGAACGCACATCAAGATCGTTGCAGCGTGTCGTTGGTGTATGAGTTGTCTGTCGCTTTTGCCTATCGTTGTGCGGTTTCGCGCGAAAAGCGCCCACAATAGATCAGTGACTAGTACCACCAAGACAATACAAGACCCATGGCTTCAAGTCTTCATCCATGACTCATGTTGCCTGCTCTCTTCGAATCATCGCCTCGTGATGTTGTCGAAGGCCTCGCTGCGCATGCGGTCCGCAAGGTCGACGTTATGCTACCATTGTCGACTCAGAAAATATCATCGTCGTTATTAGTAGCGCCAGCAATAGCCCTATAGCTATTGCTGAGTTTGTCTTCTTCAATGTGATTGAATCAACATTGGTTTTCTTCGCATCGACTGATGTGTCAATGCATGATGACCAAGAGTAAGATTGGTCTATGCTTGAGCGAATCCCTTCTCCATTGAATTAAAGTCACTCTTAAACGCGTTGGCTATTCGTGGTTGGCGTAAGACTTTCACGAATAACAGTGTATGCTTTGTTAGAGCATGCACCAAATTGTTAGTGGCAAATTCTGCCATCGGAAGGAACTCACTCCAATTTGTAAACGAGTGGACGTATCCTCGAAATATCTCTTCGATGACACGATTTGTACATTCTCTCCGACCATCCTAATCCAGATTGTCATAAGTTGACATTTTCTATCGTTGTTCAAGTGATTTGAACAGAGATTGACAAACTCCGCCGTGAATCTGGGGTCTCGATCTGAGACCAGTTCATGGGGTAACTTATGGAGTCAAAATATCGTGTCAACAAAGGCACGAATACAGCCTTTGGCTGTGACCAACTCCGGACTGCAGCAAGATGGACCATCTAGCTGAATCGATTTGCGAACCCAATTTCACCATTATTTGTTTTAGTGTCTTCGGGAAATCAGATGGCGAAATCCAAATGCCAACAGAGGCAGAGTATAAACAAAGCACGACATAAAAGACTAAGCTTTACCCTTTGACAAATCTCGCAAGCACGGATGTACTTGCTCAAGATCTCATACTGGTAATGTTTGTGAGAATCGCGACTCACAGTGAGGTATACCTATTCCGTATTCGATGCCTGCTTATTGGTCCATCGCGACACAAGCATTATGCGCAATCGCAAATCCTTCTGAGTGGGTGACTGCACGAGGTGTGTCACCAGCAATGGCTGTAGAAAACAGTAAGCCGTTGGGTGTTGTGTATCGATTTGATGAGGTATGATACATGTCGACATCCCTTAAGGATTGTTTTGATGGGTTTTGAGGTAACTCATCAAACGTTTAGGAGCCTTTCTTCTTTAAAGGTTCTACTAAAGTCATTAAGTAATTTTAACGTCGAAACACTTGAAACTAGTGTTGCAAGTGTGAGATTAATCTCACTGCTGATTGGCGCAGCCGGCTCAAAGCCAAGCCGACGCGAAAGCGCATCAATGACGAAATCAACTCGTCTTGGCATATACTCCACGGAAAGGTATTACTCCGCGGTAAAAGAAAACTACCTCGCTATCTTTGCGAGGGATTTGGGCTGCTTAGTTCCGTGTGTATAGACGGATGATCCGTGTAAAAGAGAACAATCTATCTCCTAGAAATAGACTCGAATGTTAGCCAGTGTTTATTCCATGACAAGGACTTCTTGCCATGCACGGGATAGTTACGCTCAGCCGGTTAAAGCTGACGCGACTGATTGCAGACGACGCGCTCTGCGCCGTCTTGTCAAAATGCTTTGACGCACGCCGATTGCGAAATCGCTGGCGTCACAGACCACATATAAATGGACAGTCTTGGTCTGCAATCGCCAAGATTAGCAATTGCATCAAGCTTTGCTTGATACCTTTAACGGAACAATGACACAATTAGCTTTTTAGACCAATTTATATTTCATTTATCAAACAGGAAAGATGTACTCTCATTTTGGCATACTTGCGAGAGTAAAACTTATGCAAATATGGCGCTTACCAAGGAACTTCCTAAGTCGCTTTATATCGACTGTCACCGGCCAGTCAATGATCGCCTTGATATTTTCAGAATCAAGGCGTACATCGTGTATACCCACGATGCACTTAAGAATGGTATTTCTCTTGAAGCGAGTATACATTTGTTGAAATTAGTAGATAGCTTATAATTACGCATAAGTGTAAGAGCCTTTCGTAACGCTCGTATATGAATACGATGTACTTCAACGTCCGACTTTTCTTTCTTAGCTTCGCTATGAACGCGGACACCATTAAAAGAACTCGGAGCGAAATCTCGCACCGATCTTATCAGATTGGCTACATATCTCTTTAATGTTGCGGAAACATTTCTAAGCCCATGCGGTACTCTCAAAGCATACGGCTTGGGGTGTTTAATGCTGTAAGCGGAATATCCTGTTTATGCATGATAATTTGATAGTTTCCATCCATCAGATCCATAAACAAAAAAAGATGGTACTATTTCAAATGCTTCAATAGTTAAGTCCTCTTTCGAGATCGGCGTTTGTGACGGTGCAGAATTCAATTTATTGAACGCATGCACAATCCGCCATCCTTCTGTTGGTGAGCGCACGCAGGTGGTCGGAGAGGTATGTGGGAAGGTTGACTTCCTCACATGGTCCGCTGCTAAGCGATCGCAAAGAACTTGTCGAGCGCGCATACTTATTTCACGAGGCAGTGGTCACTGCTTCATGACACAGTAATCTGAACCTGGTATCAGATCGATCTCGTTTCGAGTGCCTTTATCTTTAGGCAACTCGCATGGTACCAAATTAGAAAACACATCGTTGAGATTTGTCTCTAACGACTTCCAATATTGAGACGTAAACGTTCAATCCGACTCTTCTCATTGAGGACACTTTCTGCCAGCGGTGAGCTGCTGAGAATCCGTTCGTTATCAATAAACACTATTGTTGGCCCAATATCGGCCACGTGTAACGGGGCACTACTGACTTGTACTGCTCCAGAACAAGTCCACTTGGCACTGCCTCAGAGCAAGTCCTTTTCGCACTGCCTCAGTGCAAGTGGTGCCTCACGTCACTTTACGTACACTAGTACGTGCAGAGGAAGACTCTCTTTAAAACACTTTCTTTAAAGAGGGTTAATTAAAAACTGTATTAATATAATTAAGTTCTTCTTGTCTATCTACTTAATACTACCTTAATTATAAACTAATACAAAATATGTAATAAAGTCTTATCTGTCTTTCTCTTTGCGCGCGTCCAGCGCTGACTGGACCGCGGAGAAAGTAGATATAATGGTCTATATCTACCAATGGATAAGCTTTTAGAATATCACTATGTAAAGTAATATTCTCCAAATATTCTCTACTTTTTAGATAATATATTAATTAACAACCTTTGAGTGTTAATTTCATGTAACGAAACATCCCGTTACACCACGTACTTGTCATCTTGTGACAAGTATATGACTTTGCCACTGCAGATCTTGGATCTCCGAAGTTAATTTCGGAGGCGCTATCAGATCAAGTGCTCCCACGCATTTTAAGAGATTTAATGTCTCAATTTTATTTTGAAAAATATTTTTAAAGGTTCCTAGGGATTTCGTCCTTCAGGTTCTTGAGGACTTATTTCCTCAAGTTGTATGGGACTTATTCAGATTCATGCTCGGATTTACACTGTACTAAGAAGATAATATTCTGCTAACAAAAGGTCCGTAACTGACGTCTGTAATATATCTTATATTGCAATTATTTGTACACTGTTTTTCGCAAGTTATTGCCATGATACGTGGTCCAGGCGCCCCAAGCATATCCCGACCCTACCTCTTTTTTCTCGAGATAAAGTCGCAAGTTATTTGTGCTGAATCTATAATACTTCAAACCGATAATTCTCATCTTTAAGGCCATTGTAACTGGTGGCAGAACCGGATCGGGAGATGCATTGCTCAATAAATTAGCATCCTCGGCGCTGCTCGGTGGTTATCGCGGCTACAAACAAGGACCGGCTTTGCAGTGCAGCAAAAAATATTCGCAGTGAGGTAAAGGCAGATGATCGCAACCCAAACAATATTATTCATTCGATCGTGTGCGATATTCGCAATGAGGAAGAAGTGCAAACTTTAATGGATGAGACGATGAAGAAGTATAAACGAATCGACTTTCTTATTAATAATGTGCGTGAGTTGGCATAAAAATAAATGAAAATGGCTTTACTTTATGATGGCATTTGCCTCTGATATCACTAGCGTGCGGGCAAATCCATGCACCTATTGAGAATGTGAATATTAGAGGCTAGTGGGCTGTCATAAGGCTAATTTGTGGGTACTCTAGCTGCCGTTTGTCAAAGCTCTGATAAAAAAGCTTTTTCGTACCATCAAGGAATGGCACCTTTATAGTGACTAAGAAGGCATACCATGCGTACATGAAAGATCACGGCGGCGAAATCGTTAATATCATTATAGTGCTTGACAAAGGAAGTCCGACAATTGCACACTGTAGCGCGCCGCTCGTGCTGCTGTCCAAAATGTGAGCAAGTCGCTGTAGGTAGAATGGGCTGCATCCGGCATCACAATAATTGCGTTGCTTCAGTGAGTGCTAACCATGATCGAGCTTTTAAAACAACTTACATTTGCGTTTATGAGAGCAATAGGGCATTATTCTGTCTAGTAAAATTGACAATTACGCGGGTGGTGCTGAGCTCTTCCACGCTGCAGCCGAAAAAGTCACTACAGCGAACCGCGTTGGCAGCGTCGAGGAGGTATCGGCAGGTGGGCTGTATTACTTGTCGCCTGCTAAAGCTTATATAATGGGAGATACCATGCACCTTGATGGTGGCTGGCATCAACTTGGCCCTTTAATGGATATTCCTGCCCTTCTCCGTACGGAACAGTCAAATCGAAAATTTAGTGAAGTGTTCACGTTAAAGGTTACCTAAAATTTGTACTAAGTGTTCTGTCTTGGAGTCTAAGGATTGATTTTCATAGACAAGACCAGCAGCATTGAAGTGATAGTTCGGTGTCGTTTTTGCTACAAAGTTTGGCCAGACCATTTGACCAAGACCAGCACAGCTGTCATAAAGGTATTTGTTGGTAGCAGCCCCAACAATTAACCGCGGATAAGGAGGATGGTGCGGCAACATTCAACAAAGCGTTTCATATTTTTTACGGTATACATTTTTATCCGACACAAAAAGTAAGTTCTTGATTACAAATTCTTCAATTGCCAGCTCAGAAAATGCAACTTAAATCATCAAAGCCAAAACTGTGAACTCATTTTTATGCTACTCAGGCTTTTTGGTCCGTCCACTTTTTCAAATCATAAGACTGCATTTATTTTGAATTGCCTACCAGCTCCGTTGTTCACCTCGAAGCTGCTGCTGACGACGTTCTTGTTCAAGGGCATTGCGCACGACGATCTTTCCCACCACGTAGAATCCGCTAGCCACCATTCCATAGATTGCAAATAAATACGAAGCCACAACGCTCGCAGCACCGACAAAGCCCAACACAACGAAGGCCGTCGCACTAAGTGGATCAGGCTGATACGAGAACACCATGTTGACGAGCGAAAAGAAAAAAAAGAAGAGCGCACCTAGTAATCCCGTCGTGAAATTCATCACGGCCACAAATACCCAGTTAAGGACCATACTAAGTATATCGTCATCCTGTGCTGTTAACACGCGCATGAGCATGTGGTAAAAAGTCTGCTGTTGTGCAAAGATCTTGCCCTGTTCGAAAGCACTCCAGAACCTAGATCGCACGTCCGCCATTCCAAAGTCTGACCAAAGACCCACAAACGCACGCGCTTTTTTCATTTGATTCTCCATTTCTTGTTCAGTTCTCGCAACCTCAGCTGCCCACTTATCGGCCACTAGTTGGCGCTCGCTTACCATTGACTTGTAAGGCTCTCGAAAGCGCCAGAACCAGACTTTTGCTTCATCAGCATAGGCCTGAGTTTCCGTGTATTTCGCATAGGCTTGATGATACTCTGGCATATTGGCAGCCTCGAGGACCATGCCTTCGTAAGTGGTCTTCATTTCGGTAGTGGTCGTGCGCAGTCCGGGGGCTAGCAGCATAAAGAACAGTCCAACGGCCCATACTATGAACCCAATGCGAACTTTTGGGGACTTGAAAGCTCGCACAGCCAGAGCTTTTGTGATGGCCAAGCGCGGATCGTCTTCGTATTGAGCTCGTTGAACGGCATCGGTGTCTGAAGAAGGAACGGTGCACACGATCAAATAGCCTTAATCAGAGGTCGAGAGAGACATGAAAGCATGGAGAAGGCCGATAAAACGCACCTGTCGAGATAGGATGACCAGGGCGGCGGCGCATATCGATCTGACTGAGTAGAATTTAATGCGTAATAAAGAAATAGGAAACGATTTAGAAGTGTTCCGTATCCAGTCTTGTTGTGGACATAGTGTTCGGGAATTCTTACGCAATTAATTATTATGTCACCAGATCTTAAGATTTTATGTTCATATATTTATATGTTCAAGCTAATCGATGTAAAATTTCAACTTCGAATCCGAAACGCAGTGCAACAAACGCAAACATGACGAAGATACTGACGAACGAGTACAGTGAGAGGTAAAGAAAGTTTTAAAGGTCACTTAGAGCTTCCACATTGAAGGCTGTATAAAATCCTACTTCTATTCTTTTAGCTAAATACGTAATTATAAAAAAACACTTCCAAACGAATGACAGTAAATTCGGTTGGAATGTTACACGAGCATCTTCGCCATTATTTCGTAGTTATTAATATTTTGAAAACAGATGTGTGCAGCTACATAAATACGATATCCTATAAGAGAGATAATTAATATAATATTCTATGAGAGGATAAAATTAAAGAAGTACAAAATTATTATCGGTACCAATTTTGACTGAATAATTCCAATTACCAAATTTGGTAATATTGACGCAATAAGACATTAGTTCTATTGATTGGTTGATTTAAGATTCAATCAACCCGAAAATCGTTATAAGACTCGATTGTGTGGTCCGCAAGTAAGCGCCACACATAGTTTGTGATTGATATAATAAAGTCAGTAGCGGATAGAAGATCGTAACGTAGGAACTTAATATATTAATACAATTTAACTTTTTTCTATTCTAAAGCCTTAGAATTTACCTGTAGAAGTTAAGACTTCTTAGCTACCTTAGAACCTTCCTCTGCACGTCGTGTACGTGAAGTAGCCGAGGCACCCCACATTTACTGTGATTTGCGTTGGTTGACTAGTACTGTAATCAGTACTGGCAAAAGGTGCCCTATTACACCTGGTAGCACTTCGTAGTCCGTTCAACGGCCTACGCATGTTCCATCCAGCATTGACATGTTAGATAAAAAGGAGGAGATTCCACGCCTCTCAAGAAGGCTATCACGCAACGCGACAAATGTTCAATAATTTTAGTGACCCTAGAACGGAGAGCGATCGAAGGTATCTGGGAACCTTTGACCACAGGTTTCTGGGAACTTATTCCTGCAGAATCATGGGGATCTATTCTCTCAAGTTTAATTTGGGAGTGTCCTCCTCAAACTTAGCGATTTCGATATTTTAGCTTCCGGGTCGACGTGAAAGTGTCGGCCCGCTAGTAGCATGTAAATTTCTTGTCTCAACAGTTCAAACTGTTGAGCACCCTGTTCTCTCAACACCTTTTCGTGTTGAGAGGCTTGCTGGTGAAGCAAGGTTACTTTTCTAACCCGTCGAGTTCATGTTGTATGAACCCGGCTATAGCCGCATGTTGATTGTATATTCGTAGAGCGAACAACACGGCGCTAACGGCTGCCCGCCTACGGCCGAGCTCAGCTTTGGAAATAAGTTCCGAAGAGGAAACTGTGACATTAAATGTCTCGGTAAACAATAGATTAAGTGTAGGCGCTTATACACTTAATCTGATAGCGCCTCCGAAGTTAACTTAGGAGATAACTCAATTGTCAACGCTAAAACCGAAACAGTTCTTGCGTGATCAGCGTAGTGGCTAAGACAAACAGATCTTCGTACTTGTCACAGATGACAAATACGTGGCCGATATTCAGTCGGCAATAGTATTTATTTTCGGAAAACGAACGGATTCGCAGCCGTTCATCGACGGAAGAAAATGTCCTCAATGAGAAGACTCGGATTGAGTGTTTTGTCTCAATCTTGCTAATCGATCCTTATATAAGGATTTGATCGAATTCAAGGATGTATTCCCTGAATTCGAACTGTGCGAGTTGCCTTAGGATAAAGGCTCTCGACACGAAATCGACCTATTTCCAGGTTCGGAATACTGTCTCATGAAGCTGAGGCCATTGCCTCGTGACAAGTATTAGCGATGGACAAATTTTTGCCGATCACCCCCCTCCACATAGCTCTTCGACCTTCGGTGTGCGTAAAGCAACATGACGAGGGCGGATTGTGCATGCGTTTAATAAATTGAACGCTGCAACGGTACCGGCTCAAACGCCAATACCACGAAAAGACGTAATTTTGATTGTTTGTCAAAGAGTAGCATCTTTTTGTCAATGGATTTGATGGATGGATTGTATCAGATCCTTACGCGTGAACAGAATACTCCCTTCACAACAGTAAGCACCCCAAGCGGAATGCTATGGGAGTGAACACTTATGTCACAGAGGCTTAGTAATGCCCCTGCAACAATCAATAGATGTGTACTAATCTGTTAAGTCGGTGCGTGATTTTGCACCAAGTTAATTGACGTGTTCGTTAATAGCAGAGCCATGAATAGGAAGTCGGACGTTGAAGTACATCGTACCCACGTCCGAAAGCTTCTTACACTTATGCGTAAGCATAACTTGTATGCAAATCTTAAGAAGTGTATATTCGCTGCAAGCGAATAACACTTCTCGAGTACATCGTGGGTAACCACGGTGAGCGCCGTGATCCGCAAGAGATCAAGGCGATCACCAACTGGCCTGTGCCAGTCGATGTAAAGGGACTTCGTAAGTTTGTCGGCTTAGCGGCGTACTTTTATAAGTACTCCCGCAATTATGCAGAAATGACAGTACATATTTCTTCTTTGTTGAAGAAAAATAAAATGGTTTTTATGTGGCTTACATGACAGTGGAGGAGTTTCGGTGATGGGCGACTGTTCGCGGCTACGAAGTCAGTGAAACGACCGCGCTATATGTAAAATGCACACTATTAAGAGGTTTAGGAATACATATAAAAAATAAGTAACAGCTCCACATTTACACTCAAACAAAGAGGTTGGTTTCTTAGACAGGAATCTTTATACATGCAAATTCATTGAGCAATGTATCTCCCGATCCGATTCCGCCACCATTTGCAATGACCTTAAAGATGAGAATTATCAGTTTGAAGCAGTATGGATTCAGCACAAATAACTTGCGACTTTATCTCGAAAGAGGTCGGGTCGGGATATGCTTGGGACGCCAGGACCACGTATCATGGCAATAACTTGCGAAACAGTGTATAAATAATTGCAATATAAGATATAAATTACAGACGTCAGTTACAGACCTTTTGTAAGCTGAATATTATCTTCTTAGTACAGTGTAAATCCGAGTATGAATATCCGAAATAAATAAGAGAATAAGTCCCATACAACTTGAGGAAATAAGTCCTCAAAAACCTGAAGGACGAAATCCCTAGGAACCTTTAAAATATTTTTAAAATAAACCTGAGACATTAAATAGCTTAAAACAAGCGTAGGAGCTTATACACTTGATCTGATAGCGCCTCCGAAATTAACTTTTGAGATAACTCAAGTGCCAAGATCTGTTGTGGCAAAGTCACATACTTGTCACAAGATGACAAGTACGTGGCTAACATTTGGCCGTCAATAGTATTTTTTGAGAACGAACGGATTCTCATCAGCTCATCAATGGCAGAAACTGTCCTCAATAAGAAGACTCGAATTGAACGTTTACGTCTCAATCTTGGAAACCGTTAGAGACAAATCTCATGTAAGGATTTGATCGAATTTAACGATGTGTTTTCTGATTCGATACCATGCGAGTTGCCTTATGATAAAGGCACTCGAAACGAGATCGATCTGATACCAGGTGTATCGTAGCCAGTAGGACAAGATCATTGATAGTAAATAAAAAAACCTCCTTTTTTGTCTGATTTGTTTTTGTTGGTCCACCGCATCAGCGACGGAATTTTGTACGAAACAGACCAATGTTCTCTAGCCAGCAAGGAGGCTCATGCTGACTCGATTTTGAGTTTGTCTTCAGTGCGACCGGTGCGCACTGCAGAGATGACATTCTCCTCATTGGTGAAAGCATTGTTTTTCTCACTTATTACTGTTTTCGATGCTGACATTTCAGTATCGTTGTCAAAGTTAGCAGTAGCTTTATCGCAATTACTGAGTTTGTCCAATTCAATGTTGATTAAATCAACATTGGTATCCTTCGTATTGAACATACAGTCAATGCGTGGTGAACAAGAGCTAGATTGTTCTTTGCTCGAGCGAGTCCCGTCCCTTGAATAAGAGTGACTCTTAAACAAGGTGTATACGCGGATGGCGAAAGACGGTGTATGCTCTGTAGAAGCATGTACTGAGTTGTTGATCGCAAATTCGACCATCGGCAAGAGCTTGCTCCAACTCGTAAAAGAGTGGACGTATCCGCGAAGTATTTCTTCGAGGATACCATTTGCACGTTCTGTCTGGACATCTGTTTCTGGATGGTCAGAACTTGTGTTTCTTACTGTTTTCAAGTGATTTAAATACACATTGCCAAAACGTCGCCGTAAATGTGGGGTCTCGATCTTAGACTAGCTCACGGGGTAACCATGGAGTCGAAATTTATTGTCAATAAAGACACGAGCCCATGCTGTGGCAGTGGTCGACTCCTGAAATGCAACAAGATTTACCATCTTGCTGAAACGGTCATCAAACATAAGAATACCATCATTCTTGTGATCGTCTTTCGGGCAATCCGAAGACAAAGTCCATCGATAAGGACTGCCAACACTCTGCCTTATCGGCAGATGTTGTGACGGAGCACAAGGTGAAGCGTTAGGCTTCAATCGTTGACAAACTTTGCAAGCACGTACGTACTTAGACCGTTCATTGTTTATACGGAACATGCGTCTTTATGCGCGGCCGTAAACAGTCCACACCTTTCGCAAAGAATGGCGAGATAATTGGCTTTTTTTTTCGAAGTACAACTTCCCTGTGTAATATAAACCAAGACGACTGAATGTCGTTGCTAATGCCTTCTCGCGCCGGCCCGATTTTGAGCCGGCTGCGCAAAACAACAGTGAGGATAAGGTCACTGCTGCAACCACTAACAGTGAGCATGAGCCCACTGTTGCAACAATAACTGTTCCATCGTCATTAGTACTTGACGTCTCAAACAAAGCGTATACGCGGATAGCGTAGGTCGTTCACGAAAAACGGTGTATGCTTTGTAGAAATATGCACTGAATTGTTGATGACAAATTCTGTCATTGGCAAGAACTCGCTCCAACTCGTAAAATTGTGGACGTAACCGCAAAGTACCTCTTCGAGGATACGATTTGCACGTTATTTCTGAGCACCTATTTCAGGATGGTCAGAAGTTGACATTTTCTATCGTTGTTCAAGTGATTTGAACAGAGATTGACAAACTTCGCCGTGAATCTGGGTCTCGATTTAAGACCAGCTCACGGGGAAACCCATGGAGTCGAAAGATCGGGTCAACAAAGACACAAGCACAGCCTTTGGCTGTGACCGACTCCGGGACAGCAGCAAGATGGACCATCTTGCTGAAACGATCAACAAACACAGAAATACCATTATTCTCGTGATCGTCTCCGACAAAATCCGTTCGCAAAATCCATAGATATGGCAACACTCTGCCGAAACAGATAAAGATTGTTACGAAGCACTAGATGGTGCACTGGGCTTCACCCGTTGATAAACTTCGCAAGCCCAAATGTACTTGCGTACAAAATTATACTGGCCTGGCCAGTAGAAGTCGCAACTTATCGTGAGATAAGTCTTCTCGCGTCCACGATGCCCACTTATTGGTGCATCGTGGCACTCATAAATACGCGTAAACGCAAATCATTATTGGTGGAGATGACGACACGAGGTGTATCGCCAGCAGTGGCTCTGCGATACAGTAACTCATCGCGTGTTATGGATCAATCGGTTGAGGAACGAGACAATTTCGACAAACCTTTCAAGGATCGCTGTGATAAATTTCTAAGGCAATCCATCAATCCTTTTGAAGCCTTATCTTCTAAAGGCTTTTCCAACGTCGTCAAATATTGATGACGCCAGAACACATATTGTTGCAGCAGTGGGCTCATGCTCACTATTGATTGTTGCAACAGTGGGCTTATCCTCACTGTTGTTTCGCGCAGCGTCGCAAAAGGGCATAAGTGACGACGTTAAGTCGTCTTGGTTTAAACTCCACGGAGAAATTATACTCCGCGAAGAAAGACAACCATCTCGCCATTCTTTGCCAGAGGTGGGGACTCAATACAGCCGTGCGAAAAGACGAATGGTCTATATCAACAATGAACGGTCTATCCCCAAGATATAAACTCTAAACTTTGCTATAACATATTTCATGGCAAAAAATTCCTTGTCATGCACTGAGTAATTGCGATCAGCTTGTTGATGCTGATGCGACTGATTGCAGACGACGCGATCTGCGCCGTCCGTGTCATAATGCATTAACGCACAGCCAATTGCAAAACCGCTGGCGACGCACCACTGCGGACCGCTATAAGCTCACCGCACCTCTCGCCTAAAATGGCAAAATGGCTGAAATTCTTCTCTGAATCTGACTTCAAAGTTGGATACAAGCCGGATAAGTCGACTGACTTGGCTGACGCTTTATCTTGGACCAGACTTCGAGGCAAGACACCAGGAAGTGTGTCTCGTGCTAAAGCACAAGTTGAGTCGTCACCGTTGGCAGCCATGAAGGCATACCGCGTTACGAACTCATTGGCCTCCGAATTAAGGAGGGCTACAGTCAGGACGGACATTGTCGCCTGCTGTTATATCACTTCGGTGGACGAAAGGTTTCCCTTCCGTCGCACCTAAAGGCTAAGCTAAGTCGCTTTAGCTACTTTAATGGTATCAACTGTCACATTGTGATCCCTTAATTATGTCCCTCAGGACACAGATCTGAAGCTAAAAATACTTCCCAAGCTTCAGGATACACCATTGAGTGGGCATCTAGGAGCACTGCTTAAGTACTAGCCAACCTGCACTGATAACAGTGAAGATGAGGTGCCCACAGATACTTCACGTGGACGACGTGTCAAGTAAGATTTTTAAGGTAGCTGTAACGGGGTGTCCCGTTACATAAATAATATTTCCTAAAGTAAAGATAATTAATACTATATCCTATAAGAGCGATAATTAATATTATATCCTATGAGAGGAAATAAATAAGAAGTACAAAATTATTATCTGTACCAATTTTGACTGAATAATTCCAATTACCAAATTTGGTAATATTGACGCCATAAGACATTAGTTCTATAGATTGGTTGATTTAAGTTAAACTCAACCCCGAAAATCGTTGTAAGACACTATTGTGTGGTCCGCAAGTAAGCGCCATACATAGTTTGTTATCAATATAATAAAGTCAGTAGCGGATAGAAGATCGTTACGTAGGAACTTAATATATTAATACAGTTTTACTTTTTCTCTATTCTAAAGCCTTAGAATTTACCTTTAGTAGCTAAGACTTCTTAGCTACTTAGAACCTTCCTCTGCACGCCGTGTACGGGAAGTTGTCGAGGCGCCGCAGCTTTACTGTAATCATTGTAGGTTGACCAGTATTGTTATCAGTACTAGCAAAGGGTGCCCCGTTACACTTCGTAGTCCGTTCAACGGCCCACGCACGTTCATTCCAGCATAAACATGCTGGATGAATAAGAAGGGAGATTCCAAGATTCTCAAGAAGGCTATCAGGCAACGCTTGAAAGGTTCACTTTCATTTGAGTGACCTTTAACGGCGAGCGATCGGACGCATTAGTTTGGTCGTAGGCTATCCGCACCATGCTGTTCACTCTGAACACAGATGAACAACATGCGGCCATAGAGCCGAGTAGATGCAACATGAACTCGACGCGACCGAGAAAAAGTAGCTTTGCTTCACCAGAAAGGCTCTCAATACGCGGAGGTGTTGAATGAACAGGGTGCTCAACAGTTGGTGCTGTTGAGACTGCAGCATTTACATGCTGCTAGGAGGCCGACGCTTCCGCGTCGACCCGAAAGCTTAAAGATAGAAATTTCTAAGTTTGTTGCAGTCATAAGCGACTCCCTTTTAAGATGGTTCGTCAAATTAAAGGACGCCATTGAAGCTTTCTGCAGCCGGACGAGCCATATCTTGGGCTTTAGGGCTCAAGCTTCAAGACAAATTGGTTTTTGCGTCGAATGAGGTCGGCTCAGGCAAACACTTTAGCCGTCACGTGCCGAATTTAGGGCTCGAGCTGAGCTCCTGGATCCCAGAAACACTGAGCGAAACTATCGACCACCCGCTAGGAACTGCATGACGCGGATCCGACGCTGTTGTGAAATCGCAAGGGCTATGTGGGTCAGTAGGTGCGGGCGTCCGACTGATCCAGCAACGTCAAAGAAATTGCAGGCCTTTGAAGAAATTGCTCCTCACACACAAACATTGTGTGTAACTGCCCCTAATGATGAGGTTAATCTCATCACCTTGAAAAGTATAGTGGCAAATAAATTGCTACTAAAGCCCCTACTCGATTGTGGGGCATCGAACAATTGCATTCGACGCCAATCGCTAGAAGAATGCAGGCTCAAGTTCGTTAGGAATACCCAAGAAAATTTAAGACGCCTGTCTGTAAGAGACAGTGCGAAAGTCCTAAGTCGACTAGAGAGTCGATCGTAGAGAATCTCGCTGTGGTTGGGCAACCACAGCTAAAGGCAGTTGGGTTGGATACTCCCCAAATAAATCTGGAGGGAATAGGTGCCCAAGATTCTGCGGGAATAAGTTTCCAGAAACCTGTGGTCAAAGGTTCCCATGTACCGTTAGCAATTAGTTTCAAAACGGAAACTGAGACATAAATGTCTTAGTATAACTGGATCAACAGTAGGCGCTTATACACTTGGTCTGATAGCACCTCCAAATTAACTTCGGAGATAACTCAATTACCAACGCTAGAACCGGGATAGTTCTTGCGTGATCTGCGTAGTGGCAAAGTCAAGCAGATCTGCTTACTTGTCACCGATGACAAGTACGTAATCGTTAGTCGGTCGAAAATAGTATTTCCTGAGAACGAAGTGATTCTCAGCGGGTCATCGATAGCATAAAATGTCTTCAATGAGAAGACTCGGATTGAACGTTTTACGTTTTAATCATGGGAGTCTTTAAAGATAATTTCTTTCTATAAGGATTTGATCGAATTCAAGGATGTATTCCCTGAATCCGTACCGGGGGGGGGGGTATGACATGATGTACTTACTTTTCGCCAATGGATCTGATTGATGGTTTTTTTCAAATCGTAATGCGTGGGCAGGATATCCCGTTCACAGCCATAAGCCCTATGCGGAATGCTATGCGAGTAGCTAGTTATGCCACAAGGGCTTAGTTATGCTCCTGCGACATTTAACAGATGCGAAACTAATCTGTTGAGATCTGTGCTGGATTTCGCACCAAGTTATTTTGATGACGTCTTCGTTCATAGCAGATTCATGAACAGGAATTTGGACGTTGAAGTACATGAAGTACATCGTACCAGTCCGAAAGGTTCTTACACTTATGCGAAAGCGTAAGTTGTATGCAAATCTTAAAAAGTGGATATTCGCCGAAAGCAAAATACCACTTCTTGGGTGCATTGTGGGTAAACACTGTGTGCGCCCTGATCCCGCGATCAAGCGATCACCGACTGGTCTGTGCCAGTCGATGTAAAAGGACTTCGAAAATTTCTCGGCTTAGCGGCGCATACTCCCGCGATTATACCTAGCTGACAGTACGTCTTTCATCTTTGTTGTAAAAAAACGTCAATTGGTCATGAAACGCTGATTGTACGCGTTCCTTTGAGGGTATCAAGCAAAGCTTGATGCAATTGTCAGCCCTGGTGATTGTGGAACAAGGCAAGTCGTCTATGAAGCGCGCTGCCGATTGCAAAATTGCTTGCACTGCAGACGACGCTAAGGGCTTATCCGGGGCTTTGTGTCATCTGACTTCCTGACGGGACACTAACAGCTACACCAGGCTCTAGGCTCTGTGGAGGGCCTGGTGACGTTTGACATCCCGTCAACGCACCCTCAAATTTGTTAAACACAACATCAGCTTCATAGGCCTCTCGAAGGAGCACATCTCCTGCGTAGAGTCAAAAAAATGCGCGTGATCGCAAGTCTATCCATGGTTGGTGTCTTGCCATCCATGGCATGCCTAGAACAAGGTCATACGGACTCTCCATACCTAGCACCGTGAACTTATCTCTACAGGGTAAGTCAATAAACTTGTAGGCGAGTTCAACTTGAAATCTTTCAAATTTTCACGACTATGCCGTTGATTAACGAACAGTCGCCTCTTCTCACTTGCCATCGTGGCGAAGCGACTTAAACAACGCAGTCTCTGTGTTAGAGTCGCGAGATTTACAAAATTCTGTTATGCACTCTAATCCACAAGAAGGGTTATGACATGGTCATAGCCTCGTACTCAAGCGCTATGACCAGCAGGGTTGAGAATCAAAATTACGAGACGTCCGGGACTATGCTATTTGTTTGTTCGATAGCTCTAAACTTAGGGGTAGCTTCAGAGTCCAGGTCAGTAGGACATCCCGCCCCTACTGCGCTCCTGCATTACCCTAACCCTCAGCGGTCGATGCAGAACTCACACATTATGCAAGCAGGTTCTTGCCATCACCGTTAGGGGAGGAAGTCCTCTTGCTGAGCGTCTTAGCTCAAGCAGGGACTCTGGAATGGCAACAAGCCATCATATGGCCGCCCTTGCCGCAATTTAAGCCGACAACGTCTGCATTGCCCAATTCCATTGGAGTGGCATCCAACCTTCGGACAACGGCGTCTGCCAAGCTGTCGTCGAGGCACTGTTGAAGGATTGCTCTTCAACTAAGGCAATTTGGATTGCCTCTTCAATCGTCGACGGCGTCTTTATAAAAAGGGCCTATCGCGATAGGCCGAGCCGCATTCCATTCATGAACGAGGGCATCATATTGTGTTTCGGTATCGGACCCACAGTTATTGACGTTGACAGCGAGCGCATTTCTAGCAAATATTCTTGCCGGGATCGCTTCGCCTGTCGCGCTTCAAAGAAGCGCGCCTGAAGCAATACTTTGTTATCCGGAGGCTGATACATGGCGCGAATCTTTCTTTTAAAGTCAAAGGAAACGCCTTAATGATCGCCATAAGCGCCGAGTAAGCCCACTCTGAGGCCTTACCGTGCAGATGCGACATGGCGTACGACACCATCCGGCTGTCGTCCTTTGATAAGCTGCGCCGCATCGCATTGCTCCACGGCTATCCGCCAGTGTAAAATCGTGTGCGCTACAATTCTGTCGAACTTGAACGGCCGGGCGGAAAGCATCTCAGCAATTTTGCTGAGAGCCTCGCTCCGAGCCTGCTGACGCCTAAGCTCATCCTGAGTCATAGTGACGAATTCCAACGCAGCTTGGCTGTGTCTCGGACGCGACCACTTGCTGCCCAAGCCCAAATGCCTTAAACTGCTCCAATTGGGCAACATGTTGTTCAGGAGGACTACCCAAGAGCCTGGCCAGGGCTTGTTCCCCAAGTCCCTGCGCCAAGTGCTCTGCCACCTCCCGATGACATTCGGAGAGGTCTGTGAAACGAGTTCAATTGATTTTAAGCTCATCCTCACTGACACGCTCAGAGAGACGGGTCATGAATAGGACTACTACGCGGGCGCTTCTATAGCAACAACGCTCTACTTAAGCACACACCTTCATGCACAGTGAGGTAGTTGGTGGGCGTCTAAGCTACCTCACCCAACGACCTTAGGACAAGTGTCGTCACGGAAAATTAATTTCTATTTATAAAAAATTAAGCATAAAGCATATTTTTAATTAATCAATAGATGCCACCTCTGTAGATGTGCACTCCTACATTGCGAGCGTATTATTTTTAATACCTAGGATTACTATAGCGCTAGCTGTAACGGGGCACCTTTCAATACTACTGGTAAGTACTAGTTGACCATACACTGATAACAGTGTAGGTTAGGCTTCACGTACACAGTTTTTTTTAAGAGCTTAGGGTCTTAAGCTACTAAAGGTTATTCAAAGGATTAGTATTAGGAAGAAATATTAATAGAATTAGTTTCCTGCGTAACGATCTTCCATCTACTACTGAACTTATAATATTAATATCTAACTAAGTATGGCGCCTCCTTACGCACCGCACAATCGTGTGTTGAAATGATTGGCGTGGTTGATTTAGACTTAAAACAACCAATCAATAAAGCTTATGTCTAATTGCATCAAAAAGAATATCAAATATGCTATTATTGGAACTATTTAAGTCAAAATTAATAAAGATAGTTATTTTTTGTACTTCTTTGCTTATTTTCTCTTGTAGGAAATTTACTTATGTAACGAAACACCACGTTACATCACCACCACCCCTTAATCAACTGTCACTACAGTGATTGATGTAGGGTGACAGGGCGATCATTAAGTGTTTCCTTGTAATTAGCATTATTGTTTTTCTGAATTAAATACCAATTTTATTAGCATTATGATTTAATCAAATAACCCGTTTTGTTTGCAATATGATCTTAATCAAAATATCGATTTTATTTGCATTCTTGATTTTGACCAAGATCAAGATGGCGACAAACAAGTCTGAGCGCGTGGACCGCGAGGCCGCTAAGCTGGCAGCTGCACAGATCAGTGTAGCTGTCAGTAAGGCAAATGTTTCAGTAGACGCTTATGCGTCAACTGCGTGGGATATGTCACCTCCTGCTCCCATTGGAGTTGACTGGTGTAACGGGGTGTATCGCTACATGAAATTAACACTTAAAGGTTGTTATTAATACATTATCTAAAAGATAGATAATATTTGGAGAATGTTACTTTTAATAATAAAATTCGGAAAGCTTATCCATTGGTAGATATAGATCATTATATTTACTTGCTCCGCAGTCCAGTCAGCCTCATCGTGACTGTTTACTAGTCTATCAGAATGAGCCCTCTCATTCGAAGGCTCAGTCAGCCGCCTGACGTATATCAGGCGACTGTTCCATTCTCAACAGTAGGAGACGTTTCAAACACCCTTTATATTTGTATTTCTATCGTCGAGAGTACGTCTGAATGATGGGATGTCATATTACTTTGCTGCATGAAGCGTGATTTACCAGCCAGCCACCATCCCAGCCACCGCGCGCAAAGAGAGAGATAGAAAAGAATTTATTACAGGTTTTGTATTAGTATAAAATTAAGTTGGTAATAGATAGATAGAAACAGAAGAACCTATTATATATTAAACACAGCTTACTTTTAACCCTCTTTGAAGCAAGTGTTTTGAAGAGAGTCTTCTTTGCACGTGAAGTGACGTGTAGCACCACTTGCACTAAAGGAGTACAAGTCGGCAGTGCCCGCTACAACTGGGGTTTGTCATCTGTTGATGACATGTAGATGACGGGGACACGTCACCCGCTACACCAGTCGTAGGTGACTGGTCCAAGTCACCTGCATCGCCCGACTCAGTGGTGACTGGGAAGGCCGCCGGATCACCTCTCCCACCGGGCCCAGCCCGTTAAGCCTTTGGTTCTTAACGTGACTACAAAAACATGGTGACGAGGTTGTTAAACTTGTCGGACCTCTTTGGCGGGGAGTCATCATCAGATGACTCCGAGGGCGATGACCAAAACTCTGGTGACGTTAGTGTTTGTCACCAGGAATAGCGTGGTCGCGAAGGTAAGAGTGCTGCTGGTGGTGCTAGTTTGTATCACCAGAAAAAAGGATGAATCTAGAGATCGCCCCCAGGGCCAAGTTGACGTTAACGTTAACATGCGCCAGCAGGAGACGGACCGCAATACGTTGCGGTTCGCTCCTGAAATGAGGCCTTGGTTACTTTCTAAGAGAAACCTCATTCGTTGGTCTGGTGTGACCAACGATCAAAAGCGAAATACCACTTCTTGGGTGCATCGTCGGTAAACACGGCGCGCGCCCTAATCCCGAAAAGATCAAGGCAATCACCGACTGGCCAGTTCCAGTCGATGTCAAGGGACTTAGAAAGTTCCTTGATTTAGCGGCGTACTTGCACAAGTACTCTCGCAATTATGCCGAGATGACAGTTCATCTCTCTCGTCTCTTGAAAAAAGACGAAATGGTTATGGAATGCTGATTGTCAGCGTTCGTTTGAAGGTATCAAGCAAAGCTTGATGCGATAGCCCATCTTGGCGATTATCATATTCCGATATTCGACTCATCATGGCTTCACAAGCCTGGTGAGGTTGAAACAGAATTCTTCATCAATGCCTTTTACCGGCATCGGTGGTACACTTGCAAACGAACAAAGGATGTCAAACCTTTGTTCCGAGCTTGGACAGCCTTTGTATAGAATGTACATAACATAGGCTGTGAGGTCTGGCTTGACAAGCTAAATGCTTTCCGTGAACGGTTCCAGAACGGACCGTACTCGGTGCACCCTATAAGTTGCACCCTATGTTTAGAGAGGCACGGATTCTTGCCTCTCGTGGGGAGACTCATGTCCATGCTGTTTTAAGGGTGCAGGTAAATGCCCTAAGGAAGCATATTCCTCAAAGATCCCCATTGGAGGACTCTCATCTCTTACGAGATGCGTCAAGGGATCGATAACCTTCAATACTTTTTTGCTCGGGAAGCACTCGTTCTCCGTTGGACCTTTTACCAAGGAGGATGGGTCTCGTCGTAATGTAAGACGAGACCCGGAACGTCCAATATCAGTTAGGAACGAGGTTCCCAACTATCATGCGAGGGCGGACACCCTCGCCAACGAACGAGATAACTCACTCGAACCTCTTTGCCTCACGGTGGCTCAAGAATCTTTTAACAAGAAAGCGCTTCTCACCACCCGAACCCATCAATGGATGTGGGGGGGGAATCGGATTCGCCTCGTTTGACGAGCCCGATTCAGCATTGTAATTCGAATCACACCCTTTTTTCCTTAAGAGGGAATCTTGACCACGAGCAATTTCGTCGCCGCGCATTAGCGGTGACGGTCGACAATGTTTCTCGTGACCAGGTAAAAAGTTGTGCGCAGATTGAGACTGAACAAACTGGCGAACGAAAAGAAGCTGTTGACTGTTCGTCAGAAGATTTTCTTTCTTGTAGGAAAGAGTGGATCGTCTTGCTCAAAAGAAATAGACCCTGTTCTGAGACAATAAGTCTTTAGCTGGGAGCCATAAGGCTTTAGCTGATGCCCTTGACCGTTCCGGTGTAATCCGGATCGGAAGAAGCCTCGTACTGATGGCGTGAGCGGAGACGACCAGCAAAAAAAGTAGGATGCGTACGCATTCTACGAGGCAGCTCGATCGTGTATGCATTGCCTTAGCGATGTAATACACGAAACGGGCCGATATACCTGGGCAGTAATTTATTACTGCCTACACTCGTCACTACGTGCTTTGGTGGGTTTACCGTAGACAGTATGACTAGGTCATTAATTTTAAATTTAAGTGTGTTTGCTTTTCCATTTTTGTCAGAGTTCCGTATCTGTCGGTCCACCGCACTAGCGATGGAATCCCGTACAAATGGACCACTGCTTCGCTAGCCAGCAGGAAACCACCTGCTGACTCGATTTTATTTTTGTTTCAGTGCAACCGGCTCGCACTGCGGAGATATTCATCTCTTCACGATTGAGAGCATTATCATTAATAGTATTGTTTTCGATGCTGAGTCTTCCAGCATCGTTGTCTAAGTCAGTAAAAGCATAACTGTTATTACTGAGTTTGTCCACTTCAATGTTAGTAAACTCAACATTCGTATCCTTCGCATTGAACCTTAGGGCTAATGAGTCATGAGCAAGAGCTAAAGCTTCTTTGCTCGAGCGAGTCCCTCCCCCCTTAAATAAGAGTTACTCTCAAACAGCATAGGGATACGAGGGTGTCGTAAGCCATTCACGAAAAATGGTGTATGCTTTGTAGAAGCATGCGCTGAATTGTTGATGGCAAATTCTACATCGGCAAGAACTCGCTCCAGCTGTCAAAAGAGTGGACGTGTCCGAGACGTATCTCTTAGAGAATACGGTTTGCACGGTCCGTCTGACCATCTGTTTCAGGATGATCAGAAGTTGACATTTTTAAATGTGATCCAAGTGATTTGAACACTGTTAGCTACTAATTCCAACCGAGGTCGAAACGATCGCCATGATGGGACGCATTTAGCAGCAACCGCTAACAATAAAGTCTGCAGTCGCCGCCTAATTTGTTCCCAACTAAGTTTTGCCACAGTTCACGTGGAAGTTTTTTAGGTGTGGTAATGATCCTTCCGCAGGTTCATCTACGGAAACCTTGTTACGACTTCACCTTTACCTTTGCATTCTTAACGTATTTTTGTTACCATCTCCTTCAATGGCTAGTTATACAGGTTTGCGGCTGCGGTAGTACTAAAATCAATAATAGAGCATAGCTTAAACCAGTAATGCTCACTAACTCAGCCGCAGGGTGTTAATTAGAAAGTGGTATTGAGGATGGTAGTGACTTGTTCACGACTGCAGATTCTCATGCTGAATCTGGAAATTCTCATGCTACAATTCGCAATGAAAATTTTGCACGGAGATTTTAAGCTTGAGCTCATCCCGCCGTGGATCGAGGGTCTCGATCTGAGACCAGTTCAAAATGTAACCCATCAAGTAAAAGATCGTTTTAATAAAGCCACGAGCACAGCTTTTGGCTGTGATCGACTCCGGGACGGCAGCAAGATGTACCATCTTGCTTAAACGCTCAGCAAAAACAAGAATACCATTATTCTTATGGGTGACTTCAAAGAATCCGAGGACGAAGTTCATAGATACGGACTGCCAGCACTCTGCCGGAAAAGGCAGAGGATGTAACGGAGCACGGGATGAAGCACTGGGCACGGGATGAAGCACTGGGGTTTCTTGTTGACAAACTTCTCAAGCACGTATGTGCTTGTGGACGAACACATACTGGCGTGGCCAGTAGAAGTCGGAACTTATCGTGAGAAATGTCTTCTCCCGTCCACGATGACCACTTTTTGGTGCATCGTGGTACTCATACATGATGCGTAATCGCAGATCATTATGGGTAGGGATGATGACACGAGGTGTGTCGCCAGCAATGGCTGAACAATACAATTAACCGTTGCGCGTTGTATATCTATCTGTTGAGGATCGATACAACTTCGACAACCCTTCTAAGGATTGTTGGGATGGATCTCTTAGGTAATCCATCAACCCTGTAAGAGCCTTATCTTCATGTTAAGCTCTTCTAACGTCGTCATTTAATGTTGACATCGGAACACTTATTATTGCAACAGTGATCTTATGGTCACTGTTGCGCAGCCAGCTCAAAATAGGGCCGGCGCGAAAGGGCATCAGCGACAACGCTTAGTCGTCTTGATTTATACTCCACGGAGAAGTTATACTCCGCAAAGGAAGACAACCATCTCGCCATTCTATGCGAGAGGTGTGGACTGCTTATGGCCGTGCGTAAAGACGCATGGTCCGTATATTCAATGAACGGTCTATCTTCCAAGAGGTAGACCCTAACTTAGCCAGTGCGTATTTCATGGCAAGGAGTTCCTTATCATACACTAAATAGTTGCGTTCGCTGGTTGAAATTGACGCGATTGAAAATAGACGACGCGCTCTGCGCCGTCTGTGACATATTGCGTTAACGCACAGCCGAATGCAAAATCGCTGGCGTCAGGGACGACATGAAAAGGTCGATCTCGGTCTGCAATCGCCAGGATTGGCGATTGCATCCAGCTTTTCTTAATATCATCGAAGGAAAGCTGACAATCAGGGTTCCATGACAACTTTACGTTTTTTCTTCAACAAAGAAGAAAGATATACTGTCATTTTAGCACAAGTACGTGAGTACTTGTGCAAAAATGCCGCTAAACGAGGAACTGTTTTAGTCCCTTACATCGACTGGTACAAGCCAGTCGGTGATCGCCTTGATCTTTTTCTGAATCGCGGCATTCACCGTGTTTACCCACGATGCACCCAAGAAGAGGTATTTCGCTTGCAGCGAATATACATTTCTGCATGCAACTTGTGCTTACGCATAAGGGTAAGAACCTTTCGGACGTGGATACGATGAACTTCAACATCCGGCGTTCCGTTCATGGGTCTGCTATGAACGAAGTCGTCATCATAATAGCTCGGTACAAAATCCCGCCCCGATCTCAATAGATTGGTTACACGTTTGTCAAATGTCGCAGGGGCATTACTAAACCCCTGTGGCATGACTAGCCACTCCCATAGCATACTACTTGGGGGTGATTACTGCTGTGAGCGGAATATCTTGTTCACGCACAAGGATCTGATAGAATCCATCCAGCAGATTCATTGACGAAAAGATAGTACTCTTTGACATGCCATCAATGATTACATATTTTCGTGGTATCGGCGTTTGAGCCGGTACAGTTGCAGTATTCAGTTTATTGAATGCATGCACTATCCGCCAACCTCCTGTTGCATTGCGCACACAGAAGGTTGTAGAGCTATGTGGGAAAGTTGATTCCCTCACATGGCCCGCTGCTAAGCATTCGGCAAAGAATTTGTCGATCGCTATTACTTGTTCACGACGCAACGGCAATTGATTCATACCACAGTATTTCGAACCTGGGATAAGGTCGATTTCGTGTCGAGTGCCTTTGTCGTTAGGCAACTCGCACGGTACTGATTCAGGGAAGACATCCTAAAATTCAACTAAATCTTTATGCATATGGGTTGTTTTCAAAGACTCCCAGGATCGGGACGTAAAACGTATAATCCGAATCTTCTCATTCAGGACACTTTCGTTTATCGATGAGCTATTGAGAATCCGTTCGTTCTCAAGAAATACGATTGCCGACCGAATATTGGCCACGTTGTCGTCATCTGTGACAAGTAGGCAGATCTGCTTGACTTTACTACTACGCAGATCAGCAAAAACCGTTTCGATTATAGCGTTGGCAATCGAGTTATCTCCGAAGTTAACTTCGGAGGCGCTAATAGATCAAGTGTATAAGCGCCTACACTTGATCCATTGTTTACTAAGACATTGATTGTCTCAGTTTCTTCTTTGGAACTTATTTCCAAAGGTACCTGGGAACCTTAGACCACAGGTTTCCGGGGACTTCTTCTCTCAGAAATTATTTGGTGAATATCCTCCCCAACATCCTCTAGCTGTGGTTGCGCTACCACAGCGATATCCTTCACGATCGACTCTCCAGTCGAGCAAGGACTTTCGCACTCTCTCTTATAGACGGGCGTTCCAAATTCTCTTGGATGTTGCTTTTCAAGAAAGCATCCTTGTTTCGTACCTCTTAACTTATTCGAGTGGTTGAACTTCGACGCTGCCTGTGCTTGTGCACTTCCGTCAATAACTATGTCCACGTCACAATAGCGGACCTTCGATGTTGCATTTGCTCGTGCACAGCCGTCGGGATCTAACTCCACAATGTGCTGGGTATTCACACTGAGGTCTTGTGCAGTCATGCTAACGACCGAACCACAAGTGAGGCCATCGCACTCACTCGTACGACATCCACACGCCTGTAACGCTCAAAGACGTTCATTAGTTGGCCATGATGAACGAGAGACAATTATTAAATTGTTCTAGAAGGGACAACAGCATTGTGAAGCGAACCACCTGCTGACTTGCCGTATTCCCAAGCCTGCGTACGGAAGAATATGCACTAAGATGCACAAGGTCATGGTTTTGAGCACCATTATCTATCTCCAACTTCCAAGCTCTTTGCTTTAAAGTGACTTGGAAAGGATAGTTCAAGCACTTATGGCTTCGCTTACTTGAATTTTCGGGACGGTCTGGGTCATGATGGGATACCAGCATTCTTGTATTTAAAAAAATCTTTACTTGCACTTCGTTCTAGGACGGTTCCAACTTTTCTAAACCGCGCAAAAAAGTCAATGGAAAGCCGTCAGATAACGCCGCAGTTGGTGATCGTGCACGGAGAGTTTGGCGTTGATCTATGTAATGCAATGTGATACGCTGTAATTCAGAAATTAAATTGACTAAAAACTGCATGAAGTGAGTTTAGAAATTCTCTTCCTAAAATGTGGTTTTACTCTTTTTAAACCCATACGGCAATTTTTCGTTCAATAGTAGTAATTGTCCCGTCCTATCCTATATATTGATGTTTTGTCCTCTTTTTTAGCGCTCAGACTCATGTTTACGAGGAACTTTGCCACACTATTTCTTTCGCCTCTTTAAACATCACAACGACACATGTCACATTATCGGTCGACCGCTGATGAAAAATGGCATACTCAATAAGCGCCTACACAAAGAAAAACGAGAGAGAATCGCGCCATTAATCCACCACAAGCATCATCTAGCACAATCCACTCACTCACACACCTCAACAGCCCGTTGCACATCTTTCAATTCGACAAGTTTTCGACGAACAAAATCCACAGCTTCTTGATCTTTCAACACATCATACAATCCGTCACTTGCGAGCATCACAAACTCGCACTCGTCTGTTAATTCCGTGACGGTAAACTCTGGCGTCGGAATCACTAATGGACCTTTTAAAATATCGTTGGGATTCACCGGTAATTCCTGCGAATTGTACTCGTTCCGTGCTTTCGTGTCAATGTCATCGACCAAAGGCTCGACGAGATCAAACGACTTGAAAGGGGCGTCGCCAAAGGCACGCGAGACGGCCAATTCGCCCATAATACGTCCGTGAATCACAAAGCCGCCAGTCTCTCGAATCCGCTGCGCTTCGTCCGTTCGACTGGGTTTATGATCATTTGAAAGTCGTTCAGCTGTGCCATTGCGACTCAAGACAGTGCGCGAGTCTCCAACGTTGGCCACAAAGAGATACTTGCCCGCCACAAAGACTGTCGTGGCCGTGCTTCCAGCTTGCGGACGATCCGAGGTCCTTAAAAATTCTTCATCCGTACGTTCAAACGCATTGGTCAAGCGCTTCATGATGATTGATTGCAATTCCTCAATTGTCATTGTTAGTAAAGGTTTCAATTCACTCGTGTGCATGAAAAACGCGGTAATGAGGCTATGGTGGAGCACGTCACTCAAAAACGAAGATGCTTCGTCACCGCCATGGCCGTCATAGACAGCAAAGAATGACTGGGGATGCAATCCCAAACGACTTAATGGTTCAATACACAAGTCTTGAATAATCGTATGCGCGTCTTCCATATGTTTACGAGCGCCCATGTCGGCATGCGCTCCAAAGTCAAACCGATTGACAGTTAAACACGTTTGTGCCACGAGTAAATCGTCGCCAATTTCCAGTCGATAGGGTTCTTGATAACTTCCCACGAGTTTCATAAATGTCCCATTCGTCGAGTTTAAATCAATCAAATAAAATTGATTCGTCAATTCATCAAACCAAATTGCAGCATGTTTTCGAGAGAGTTCCCCATCACTTGTATGGATTTGATTCTCCGCAGATCGACCAATTCCTGCACCTTCTTGTGTAATCACAAACTCCGTGCCAGCTAATTTGCCACTTAATGCCGAGACCGTAAGACTTGGCAATTCTTCGTGAAACGATGTAACAAGAAAATCCGATTTTCCAACTCGAAATGCCACGTGAGGCTCGAGAGGCCATTGCATACGATCGCCCATATTTTCGTCATTTGCTTGGGTTTCCACGGGACTTAACCGCACAAACGTGTCCCCATTTGCTTGGTCGCCATTGACTAAATAGAAACGCCCGTGACTATACAGCACACGTGCGTGGTCGGTCTCTGCAAGGAGTGTATCGGCAGGTATACTTGCAATATTCTCACAAGTTTGGCCAATACCGCCTCCTTTCTCATCAAACGTAAAGCTTGTGACGGTATCTTCTTCGGTAAACGCCGTCATTTTAAGCACCACGTGGGTCCATGTGTGTTCGAGATACAAAGGCACTGGATCGTCTTCGACTTGGTCAGTAGCGAGATGATCGTCTATTTTGACCGATTCAGGCACGGAAGGCATTTCTTTCGAGTCATAAAGCTTGTCGTTTTCAACAATCGCGTTGCTGCTAGACGCATTATTGCCGGTAGGAGTACTATCGTTCTCCTTTGTCGGTGGTACATAGCTCCCGATACTGCTAGTATTGGAGCGAAGAAGGCGATGAACGCCTGATGTGCGGGCCCGTTGGAAAGAACTCGCTAATCGGACATCGGATTCTACGTGTTACAACGCGTATTAGTGTCTAAAGTCGCATCATGGCACGAAAAAGGACTGCAACATGGCCACGTACGTGGCGGTTCTAATCGCAAATGAGTCGAACGTCGACGATCCGGGTCATTCTCGTGTTTCCGTACCACTACAAACCACACGATATTGTCACAAAGGAAGAGAGTGTGCTTTAAATGGCCACACGATGTCACGTGCCTTGCATCTTGAGCGTCTGGACATCCTGCGCGTCCGCCATGGCGCGTCTTCTAGCGTGATGTTCTCGGTATTAAATCTACTCGTGGCAACACGAGAGATTCGGCGGTTTGATACTGAATCTTGCAATACGTTGCAAAGAATTGGCACTTGCGTACTAAACGCGCCCCACGAGGCGTAACAACGAGCCAAAGAAGAGTTGCAAGGTCTGCCAAGGGGCGAGGATGTCTCTGCCACTGCGGAACGAGATCGGACGCACTTGGTGTACATCACATCAGTCGGTTGTTTTTATTTTTTTTAAAGAAAACCTTTCAATCTATATATTAATTTGTTTTTCACGAACAATGAAAAATTCGCAATTTAAATACAAATTTACAGGAATACAATCGCCAAAAGTATAAATTAATTTGAATTCCATTTTGACAGACATCCGTAGGTTTACACACAACCATGGACAAACTTTTGAGGGACATTAAAATTGGTCAGGACTCGTAAGTCGCTCAATAGTATGAAGCGTCCGTAAATCGAGAATCTTTGGTCCGATAAAACGAAGACGCGTCATGATTGCTACTATCCCCTCGTCGGCGGGGTGCACCAGATGCCTCAAACTCGCTAAAGCCGCTGCTTTGAAAACTCGGGTCGCCATTGTAGTGGCTCTGGTCGTAATTACTATTCGTGGCCGCAAAACTCTCGTCGCCCATATATCTGCTCTCATCTGCCGTGGACATGCGGTATTCTGTCTGGCCGGACGCTTGAAAGCGCGTTTGGCCGTGATAATCACTTGCTGACGTCGATCGCGAGTCTTTGGGTTCAAAAAACGACTCGTCCAAAGACAAATCCGGTCGCTTTGTCGTCTTTTTCGACCCTTTTTGACCCATTCCATGCCATCCATTCGACAGATCTTGAATCGAATCGCCCCCAAAATCGCTCTCGTCCTCGGAAGCAAGATCCTCTCGATGTCGACTGTCATACTTTGATTGAAAGTGATTCCCCGAGTGACCAGAGCTATACATACTTTGACCATAAAACGACGACGACTGGGACGAGTATTGCGAATACTGACTCGTACCGTGTGAAGAATTTGTTTGCGCCATTGGTGGCAAGGACATTTGAGAATGCGCTAAAGCGATTTGGCTTCGTGGTGTCAACATGTCGAGGTTTGGATCATTGTACGTAAGTCGACCTCCATCGTGATCGTAAGGCTCCTGATCGAATTGGCTATTGCCAGGATTTGGCGGGTAATTGTCGTCACTAAACCCTGTTGGCGACATGTTGTGATTCTGATGATAATTTGCCGCCACTGTTGACGCTTGAGCCACGCCTTGAGTGTGATCGTGACGTCCTCTTTCAAGACCAGGGTCGTCGTCTTGGACCAGTTGATTGGTTTTCTTGTATACAAAGAGGGCGACCAGTAACACAAGCGCAATCGCGCCTGCCATCATTAAACCAAGCATTAACGTATTTGATGCAGTACTCGTGGCATTCGATGCTGCATCAGCTAATACGGACGCCGCGGCCGACGGCGATCCAGACGACGAAGATGATCGCGACGTATCTGCTTCTTGCTTTGAATCCGTACCATTGTCGGATAAATTGTCTTGTTTCGTAGTCTTGTCACTTGTTTTACTTGTCTTTAAATCGACTGTATTTGATTCGAGAGTCTCTTGAATCGTACTGGCATCCTTCTTCGTAGGAGGTTTCAAAGTCTGTTGGGTCTCGTTTAAATCACTTTTAGAGCCTACACTGGCATCGTCGTCCGATCCAGACTCGGGATCGATGATTTGTTTCCTCACTTTTAAAGAAATTGATTTCGGTGGTGCATTTGGCACGGGTTTCGACTCCTCTGGCTTGATTTCAACTTCAGTTGGAGGACTGGAGGTTGGCTTGTCAAAATTAGCATTGCTGTCAGCCGTGGGGATGGCGTCGGACACAGGCGCTGTCTGTTGAAGAAGTGGGGACCTTGTAAACGTAACCTCCGTGGTCTCGTCCTTTGGCTTTACCACACCAGTCGCTTTGTCTCGATTGGCGTCGCGCTTTGCAGGATCGACGGGTTTGTTAACAGGTAAAGGTTTGTCGGTAGCATCTACGTCCTTATTATTCACTCCCGGGGAAGCACTTGTCAAAGGCGCCCGTGTACTTGGTGCGTCGGTTGGTTTTAAAACCTCGGGCGTCGGTGTCGAGGGCTCTGCTGGTTCCGACGAGTCCGACGATGCATTCTGGTCAAGCAACCATGGCCGTTCTGGTCGTTGCGTCGCCAACGTTGGAACACGTCCATTATTGAGATCCTCTTTAAAATTCAAGACCGTTTCTGGATCCCCATCGCGACTTTGCACTGCAAAAATCTGTGCATTGGCCTGTGAATTCATGAGCAGTACCACCAGCACGAATCTGAGCCACCGTCGGTGGACCTGCATTGTCCAGCCTCCGGAGCCCGAAGCGTCACGCCAGCGCAACTTTCCTGGAATCTGCGCTGAAGGTTCGATAAAAACAGCTCTATTGTTCCCTGCACCAAAGTCTTGCGTAACCCTCTTGCCGGAATCAATAGCAGTCCACTTACTTGCCACTATCAATTCAAAACGAGGTTGATCACGTGACAAGGCAAACTGTAGGAGTCGTTATTTTGAGCTTGTGCGGCACTGTGCCTTTAGCCGCATAAGAGTCAGATGTAAAAAACTCGCGAGTTGCCCGTGTCATGCACACACATGTCTTGGTTCTGCACCGACGTTCTTGGAAAAAGCAATCATCGAGAACAGCTGTCGGCGCCAGTCTCGACCAATTGATACATACGGCAAGCGGCGGAATATCCGATCGCGTGATTTGTGCGTATTTGGCGTGAAACTTGGTCGCTCTCTGAGCTCGATTGGCGGCCCATTCAGTCGGTTTAGTCGGGAGGGGTGTGCAGTGCATTCTATATTGATAGAAACATTTGCTAAGATTCGTTCTTATTCCAGCTGACGGCTTTACGACAGACGCACGATATGGCAACTCTAGCGTAAAACTACATAACCTATAGATATTATCATTATATTTCACTTGGATTATTCGAGGTCCCTTACTCCAGCTCGCGTCCCCGTAGATTTCTCTTTTATGAAGCCAAAGCCTGGTAATATAGGCGATAAAGTTTAGCTTTGACCAAAAAAATAGTCATTCGCGCTAACGATCGGGACTGTTTATATTTAATAAAAAATGCTTACAGGAAACTGTGTTTGTATTTGTCAGGATAGCCTGCTATGTTATGGCTCAGCTGCGACATATAGGACGCACTGCAGCCAACGAGCTTACAATCGCACGAATTGTAAGCCTACGGACTCGGGACTATTGCGCCATATAAAGTTCAAGCATGAACAATCCAATATATGTGCATTATCGCGATTGTCTTCTGTGTGTTTGCGTGTTGACAACTTTGTCTTGCGTTAATTCTCTTTCAACATGCGACTATGTTACATACTGGTTACAGTCGAGGCTGTTTCCTCGTAGGAATAGTTTACCCAATAATTGTAAGCAGAGAAATAGTTGTTTTGACAGGGAAAAAATGATGCGTCTTTCACGAAGCTGGCTCACATACCCAGCTAGAATTTATGTGACGAGCAAAATCTGATATGCTGTAGAATTTTTGCTTGAAGCTCTAGATGTTGAGAATGTTTCACATTTGATTGAGCCAGACAAAATTTACCTTTCATTTGAAGTAGAAAAATGAAATGAACAGAAGAGCCTGTCTTAAGAAAATCCCGAGTTAATTAATAAGATTCTTAAATTATTCATTTAACTTCGTCGTTAATCGAGCACATTTAATGATTAATAAACCTTTGTAATTTAATTATTAAATGCAATTTGAGGTCCCTTTTTTTAAATTTATTATTCATATAATTTTTCTTGATGAAAAAAATCAGATACTGTAAAATAATTGAAAGCACTAAACACGTCTGAAGAAATCTCGTATGTGTAACGGGGTGTATCGTTACATGAAATTAACACTTAAAGGCTGTTAATTAATATATTATCTAAAACGTAGAGAATATTTGGAGGATATTACTCTATGTAGTTATGTTCAAAATTCTTATCCATAAATAGGTATAGACCATTTTATCTATTTCGCAGACTAATCAGCTGTAGAGATAAACAAAAGAGAGATACAGATAAGATCAGATAAGTATTCAATTGCATGTTTAGTATTAGATTATAATTAGGTTTGCATTTACAAGATAGATAGAAGAGATACTTACTTATATTAATACAGTTTTCATTTAACCCTCTTTAAGTTAGTTGCCTTAAAGAGAAGTCTTCCTCTGCACGTACTAGTGTACGTGAAATAATGTAGGGCACCACTTGCAACTGAGGCAGTGCGAAATGGACTTGTACTGAAGCAGTTCAAGTCGTAGTGCCCCGTTACAGTATGTCAGGCTGAGCGATTTGGTTTGTGCGGATTGCTCCAACGCTGTCCTTCATCTGCTGTACGGACTTGAGAAAACCCAGCGCGCCGCCATCCTGTTGCAGCCAGATTGTCTCAAGCAACTCGAGTGCTTTCTGAGCATCTACGACAGCGATTCCTGCTCGTCCTCAGGCTGAGTCGGGAGGTGGTCCTCAATGATTTCATCCACGTCTGGAATGTATGATGTGATCCGCTCGGTAGGATAGTCTAGCAGGTTGCGGATGTTCATCACGATAGGATACCTGAAGCGTCTAATCTGATGTTCCATCTCCACCATGACTTCATTGTCAAGGCACTGCTCCTCTAGGACTGGTGCAGCATCAGCTGGTTCTGACCGGATGTTGCAATGCCGGTAACAGTTATGGATGGTCTCAATGCGGACATCGTTAGACCAAGTTGAGACTGACACCTAGATAGCATGAAAGATGTTTATCTTTGCCGGCTCAACGACACCATTGTCGAGATCCTGAAGGAGCATACGGGAGAAGCTGCGCCTAGTAGGCTTTGAGGTTGCGTAGGATACCCTGGTCGCACGGCTGAAGCTTCGACGTCATGTTGGGCGAAATATAGTAGATTGTCGTGTTGCGAATTGCGATTCGCTGCGACAGATCAGCAAGCAGGACGTGTGCACTGCAGTTGTCCAGGATCAGCAGCACCTTGCGGTTTGCCATTCTCCCATCGAAGTCCCTCAGTCACTCCAAGATGATAATTTGTGTTATCTAGGCCTTCTTGTTGCTGCGATACTGATAGCCAAGGTTCTGGAGATTGACATGGCGGGAGCAGCGAGAAGTGGCGTAGTGCCAATGATCCATAGGGGCCTCTGTCGGACCCATCACCATTGCAGTAGACAGTCACATTTATTCCTTGTTTGCTTTCACCCCTTCAGCTCCCTGTTGCAAGCGAAGTGTCAGCTTGAAACAGAAGAGTTGCATTAGCCACCAGATAACAAAATTTGGTGTCCTTCGCAGAGTGCTTACCTGCATCCGATAGAACAAGCCAGTCTCACCCATGTTGTAGATATTCTTCCATTTATACTAATTGAGGACCTCGCATAAGGGAGAAAGCGCATCCTCCTCATCAACCATGTCCATCGCGCCGCTCTCTCCGAACTGCGATAGGCGCGGATTCCATTCAGAGCTATATAGGATTCCAGCCATCCGTTGGAAAGCTGAAATAGTTCATGTCCTGGACAAAGAAGGTCCAAAATCCGCTCTGCATGTTCACGGGCAACGTCTCCGCTAAGACTGATACGATCCGAATGGGCATTAAACCAAGCCAGCAGAGCTGATTCCATCAGTGAATACATTACTGCTGTCTTCTGAAAGTCGAAGATGGTCTGCCTTCTTCTTCGGCGTGCTGGAGACCGTCGCCTGGCTGACCCCCAGCTGATATTTGTCCTGAAGTCAATTGACAAGCTGTGCCTAGATCAGTGCGGGATTCTATGTGTAATGTTTGCAGAGAGCCACACGGACATCGTCCGTCATTGTGGCGTGCTCCTCCCAGAGGCATTGTTGATGCGCTGCTGAGTTCTTCTTGGGGATTGTGGGAGAGGCCTTTCTTTTATAACCACATCCCTCCAAAAAAGCGAAATAATTAATTTATCTGTGGGATACTACACCTGTCTAAAATTCTAAACTTTTTAAATTTATCAGGAAAGGGCGTCCCAACATTATTAATTTAGACAGGTTATACTGTAGTCGTTATTCAAAAATAGTCACAAATCTGAGTATTGTTATTTAATATTTCTCAATTGAAACGTATGATGTTAGCATACTCGCCGCTATCGACGTGTACACGCCCGTCGAAAGGTCGGTGAAAATATACTCGTCTTGTTCCACGAGACGGAAGAGTCATGCCGGTAACCTCCCAGATGGGAAGGCTTTTTATAAATCTTATACACGATTTGCGTTCGACAAGTCTCATTTTAAATAGCTGAGCTTCTAACGCGATAGTGTCATAAAAATCATTTTCCAAGTCTGAGCATCTTCACAAAAAGATGCATGATACTAGCTAGACTCATTCACGGTCTCAATTGCCAACCCTACTAAAGCATGGGCTATTTGCGCACGTACAAGCACTAAATAGCTCATGGCGTAAGTAATCAAGCGTTTGCGGGCCAAGACTTTTAAGGGGACTAAATAATCATGACGGGGCATATATTAAAGCCCACTCGCGCCCACCTATTATTTGCTGCCTGATTACTATTGCTCAAAGAGCGCATCCGCAGCGACAGGACCTTCCATGAAGAATTAAGCAACTTGGAACGAAAAATCGAGGAAATAAGAGCCTACAGAATTCATAGTATCATTCTCCTGATCGAATAAAGAATCCGTACCATATGAAGTGCCGAAAACCATATTTTTTATGGCTGTGCCAAATCGAAATTGTGCACTGCAATTTGCCAGAGTAGCAACCATGCAACGGAATATAAAATTGTAATGGGGCATACTTCGGTTGAAGTGTACAATTCACAACACACCTTTTGCTATTAAGAACTTAGATAATAAATAAAGGGGAATGTTATTTCCACCCCACCATTTCGTTATTTCCACCCCATGCAAAAAAATACCGTCGCTGCCAACTTGATTCCGATTAGCCAATCAGAAGCATTATGTATAACGCTTCGCATATTTATTTATATGGGCGGAAAAAGACAAATAAGGGGTGGAAAAAATAATGACGGGTGGAAAAAATAATGACGGGTGGAAATAACAAATGCTGGGGTGGAATGGCAAGTTGATGAAGTGGATAAAAAATACTTATTTAAGAGCCAGATATTCGGCGTTAAGGGCACCTGCGTGCATTGTGACCCTTATTCCTGCAAATACTGCAAAGTCTTCAACGAATTGCTGCTTATACAATCTCAAATTCAGATGGATAAAAGGACTTATTTAAAAGAGCCAGAGATTGAGCGATGGGGCACCTGCGTGCATTTTGACCTGATTGTATGCAAAGTTTCGAGCAATCCGCTACTTGAACAAACTCAAATTCAGATGGATCTCGTTGCCTTGATGATTGATGCACATTATTATTTTTTGTGACGGTCTAGATCCAGTTGAGCGACCACGAGTACGCTAAGGGACAGAATTCTTGGAGCCATATCATCCAGACTGCAATTTATCGTAGCTGTTCCCATAATGGTTTCTTGATGGCGATACTCCACCATGTTGTAACGTTCTTTGACAGCCTCTAATATGGTGGCAACATTTTGTCTACCCACTTCAGGCATGGCTGCAGGCGCAGCTGCATCCAAGCGCCATTAATGGTGGAAACTCTTAACAGTGAGAGGGCGGCCACTTCTTAGAAAAGCAGATTATTTGATGCTGACAGGGTATTCCATTCTTGAATTACACGCAACTGAACAGGTTATGGTGGCATTGGTAGGATCTTCAGATAACTCATAGCTCAAAGCATTTTCCTAGTGCGTATATTGAAATGCGGCGCACTACAGCAAAGAAAGGGATTTTCTGTGTTTGTGCATGACTTGCATTCGCTCCTACGACAGCTAAACACCAAGATTTTCAATCTGGGCTTAAGCAGCATGAGCTACGCGAGTTTGTACATCACCCAAGTTTTTTCCGGAACACTTATGTAGCTCTTTAACATATGATGAAGCCCTTCAGCTCTCGATGATGTGACGTGGCCAAAATGCATGCAATTCCTGGTGTATGCGTAAATAAATTAATTTTTATGTGTCAGACAGGTGGTATCCGGATAGGCCAGCATGTTAGGCAGTGCAGTATATGTTGAGTGCATGCTTATCATGAGATTGATTTACACTTCCTCTGATTTCGAATAGATTACATCTGTCCGACTCTTCACGAATTTATTCCAGTCATCCCCAGGTCCAAAAAACTTACGACAATTTGCTAGAGCGTTTTTTTAAATATGTTAAACGCATAGAAGATGGGTTGAGGTGGGAAATGTTATTTCAGGGCATTCTTTAGGGCAAATTCTCGGTCTGTTGTGATTGTCTGTGGCAGTTGATCGAGAGCCCAAAGGTAGTCCGCTTCACGTTCATGCCTGATGAAAGCAATAGCAATTGGGAGGAAGTGTTGAAGCTTGTGACACCAGTGATATGGAGGATCCGGCATTATGAATCGATCACAGATATCCTTACGCTTTGGTGGTGGACTGCACCTATCTAGGTGCAGTCCGCCACCAAAGCGTATGGATGTCTGTAAAGGAGTTCCACAGATTTTTGGCTGGCATAGAATAGGTGTGAAAAGATGATGATAATCATCTTTCACACCTATAAACCCACTCTGCATGATGCAGAATGTCAAATAGAGCGTCCAGTGGTGTACGATTGCGAAGCTCTTCTGCTCGCACCGCTGGCGCTCGTTGTAGATTGTCCTTCCTATTGCTTTTGTGCTGGGATCTATTTGGCGTAGGGTTGTGACAATTTCTTTCGGCGCAATCCCAGCCTTAAGAAGTTTTTGTACTAACAAATTTTGCTCTGATTGAAAGCGTCAGGCAGTCGGATGACTACTTATGTTGTCTGAAGGTTCATGATTATGTTCCCTATGAAAAGTTCGCAGTTGCAAGCTGTTATCGCTTGGTAGACGCCCTGATAGACGAAACGGGCAATTAGTCAATCGGCTCGCAGAGTTTCGCGGCAACTCAAGTCATGTTGCTGCCCTTTGCAGGTAGGTACCACGTCGATCGCATTACAAAATAATCTTCTTTTTGTCGGAATTTAGGGTAGACACAGCATATCCTTCTGCATGAGCGAATTCGCGAGCTGCATCCGTCAGGGCCATTGTGCTGGGAAAGGATGCATTGGGTGGTGTGGTGGAAGCATTGTAGAACAGCCTGACAAGGAAGAAAGTAGAAATTGAGTGTGATATAGAGAATGTATTGTGATTGATAATAATTCGTAGGACCCGCTTGTTTACAAGTCAAAAAGAAGGATATGGAGAGTAGATCAACTTGACCCAGCCCGATTCAAAACGATGTTTTTTTATCGTGAAAAAAAATATGCGGAGCGCAATAAGTAAGGCTTCTGATTGGCTAAAACAATCCCATTTTTATGTAGGTGATACGAAATACGAGTAGTAGCCACCAGATAGAGATCTGGTGGAATTAAGGTAAGGTTCCACATTTTAAATTTTAATTAAAGTTTAGTTTTTCGTATAATCTTAATGAATTAAGTCCGATTCGCCAATCTACGCCTGAGTCTTTATAAGTCCGAGCGTCTGCTGACATAGATCCATTTCTCAAACTTTTAGGGGTGAAACGCGTAGCGTTTGATAACCTTACAAATTTGTTTGGGCTGGATCGTAGAGATCACATCCTTTTCAGGGCCCAAAGGTTCTTGTTGCAAGGCTTAAAGCCTTTCTGCAACATGAATCTTTCTATATCGGACCACTTAGCAGCATTTATGCAACTCGGTAAATTCCTGTACCTGATCAGGAGCCTAAGGCTTGCCCTCTTGTTGTCAGTGTTGAGACATATGAGGACAAGAGAGAGAAAATCTCCTTGTTTGGATCGAAACATATGGAAATGGCCATACCCCTGCCATGATCCTAACAGAACAACAAAAGTGGTGATGACAACTTCTTAGCTCGGTGGTGAAGCCTGTGAGTGAGCATCACATGTAGCACGTACACAGACGACGCATTTCCCACGCTGGATTCGCACCTATTCGCAATGAAAGTTGCCCCACACAAGTGAAGTAATTAGACCCACCACTTGTGTAACGGGGCACCTTTCAATAGTACTGATCAGTACTAGTTAACCTTACACTGATTACAATGTAGGTGAGATGCCTCGAAATTACACGTACACAAAGTTACAGAGGAAGGTTTCTATGGATCTTAGGGTCTTTAGCTTACAGGTCTAGACTAAGGCTTATCAATAGAGAATAGTAAAGCTGTATTAATGTATTTAGTTTCCTAAGTAACGATCATCTATCTACTTCTGAACGTATTATATTAATATTTAACTAAGGATGTCGCGTCCTTGCGATCCACACTATCCTTGTCTTATAATGATTGACTGGACTGATTTAGACTTAAATCAACCGATCAATAGACCTAATGTTTTATTGTATCAATTACCAAATTTGGTAATATGAGTACTATTTAAGTTAAAATTAATGAAGATATAATTTCGTATTTCTTTGTTTATTTCCTCTTATAGGAAATAATACCTATGAAACGAGACACCCCATTTCATCACCCCACCTTAACTAACAGTCACTATTGCGACTGATGTAGGGTGACCGGAAATACTATTATGTCTTTCCGTGTAATTTTGCATTATTGATTTTAATCAAAATACCGTTATTATTTGCCTTATTGATTTTGACCGAGATCAACATGGCGACAAACAAGTCTGTGCGCGTGGCCCGTGAGGCCGCAAAGCTGGCAGCTGCACGGATTAGTGCAGCTGTTAGTATTGCAAATGTTTAAGTAGACGCTAATGCGTCGACTGTGTGGAATACGTAACCTCCTACCCCAATTGAAGGTGACTGAGATATGTCATCTGATAATATAATTGCAGGTGACGGTGACAAGTCACCTGCTACACCAATTGTAGGTGACTGGACCAAGTCACCGGCACCGCCCGACTCAGTGGCTACTGTAAATGCCGCCGGATCACCTAAGGACGAGTCCGTTAAACCTTTGGTTTCTAATGTGACAACCTAAGAGGTGATGACGAGTTTGGTGGGGAGTCATCGGATGGTGACTTCGTGGGCGATGATCACTCTGGTGACTAAGTATACGTCACTAGAAACTAAGTGATCTGTAGGGAAGAGTGTTACTGGTGGTGCTAGTTTGCATACGCCAGGAAAGGAGTGATTCTAGGGATTGCTTCAAGGGCCAAGTTAACGTTAACATGCGCCATCAAGAGAGGAATCGCAAAACGTTGCGGCTCGCTCCTGAAAATAGACATAGTTTCCCCTCGAAGAATAACCTAATTCGTTGGTCTGGTATGACAACGATCGATATCACATTCCGTTATTTGACTCAGCCAGGCTTCACTGGTGAGAATGAGACGGAATTCTTTATCGGCATCGGTAGTACTCTTCTATGCGGGGGAAGGATGCAAACCTTTGCTCCAAGCTTGGACAGCCTTTGTGCTCAATATGCAAAACATAGGCCTGACAAGCTAAATGCTCTCCGTGAACGGTTCGAGAAACGGACCGTAGTCGGTGCACACTATAAGCTACAACGTTTGTCTAGACAGGCAGGAATTCCTTGCCTTTCGTGGGGGGACTCATGTCAATGCTGTTTTAAAGGGGCAGGTCATGCCTCTAAAGAAGCATGTACCCCAAAGCTTGAGGTAGAGAGCAAAGAAATATTCCCTTAAAGATTCTCATTTGAGGACGCTCATCTAACAAGATGCATCAAGGGATTGAGAACCTTCAATACTATTACGAGCGCGGGAAACGTTCGTTCTTGATGGACTCTCTGTCGAGGCGGATGTTCTCATCGTACTGCAAGACGAGACCCGTCCAACATCAGTTGGGAACGAGGTTCCTAACTATCATGCGAGGGTGGATACCCTCGCCAACGAACGAGATGACTCGTTCGAACCCCCTTTACCTCACGGCGGTTCAAGAAGCTTTCAACATGAAAATGCTTCTCATCACTCGAATTTGTCAACGGATGTGGAGGGGGGGGAATCGGGATCGACTCATTTGACGAGCCCGAATCAACATCGTGATTGGACCACTCCTCTTATTATCTAAAGGAGGATCTTGATCACGAGCGAGCCCATCGCAGCGAGTTAGCGGTGACTGTCGACAATGTGTTTCGTGACCATATGAAAAATTGTGCGCAGGTTGCGACTGAACAAATGGCGAACAAGAGGACATGTCAGTCCCTTCAAAACGAGCTGGTGACAGCTCGTCAGAAGATCTCTTCCTTGAAGGAAAGAGTGGATCGTCTGGTTCAAGAGAATCAGACTATGTTCCGAGACAACAAGGCTTTGGCTCGAAACCATCAGGCTTTGGCGATGCCCTCGACCGTTCCGGTGTAACCCGGAATTGGAAGAAGCCTCGTACCCATAGATACCCAACATAAAACGTAGGATGCGCGCACGCATACCACGAGGCAGCGATGTAGAACACAAAACGGCCCAATATACCTGGGCAGTAATTTATCACTGCCTTCATCACGACATGTTTCAGAAGGTCAACCGTAGACAGTACGACTGGGTTATTAGAATTAATTGATGGTATGTTGTCTTCCGTTTCTGTTGGTCCACCGCATCAGCGATGGACTCCTGTACAAGACGGACCCATGCTTCTCAAGCCAAAAAAAATTACCTGCTATCTCTTTTTTTGTTTTCAGTGCGACCGGCTCGCACTGCGGTATTTAAATCTATTCGTTATTAAGAGTATTATCGTTCTCATTAATAATTTTCTTTTTGATGTTAAGTCTTTCAGCATCGTTATTAAAGTCAGTAATAACATTATTGTTATTACTGAGTTTGTCCACCTCAATGTAAATTAAATCAACATTAGTATCTTTCGCATTGACCTTAGTGCTAATGCGTGATGAGCAAGAGCTAAACTTTTTTTTTGCTCGAGCGAGTCCTTGTATTCCCTAGATAGTTCCATGCGAGTTGCCTATGGATTAAGGCACTCGACATTAGATCGAGCTCAAACCGGGCTCGAAGTACTGTGTCAGTGAAGCAGTGGCCACTGCCACGTGAAGAAGTACTTGCGATCGATAAATTCTTTACCGGTCGCGTAAAAGCGGGCCATGAAAGGAGGTCAACCTCCCCACATAGCTCTCCAACCTTCTGTGTGCCGAAGGCGACAGGAGGGTGGCGGATAGTGCACGCATTTAATAAACTGAATGCTGCAACGGTACCGGCTCAAACGCCGATACCTAGAAAAGACGTAATCATAGATGGTATGTCTAAGAGTACCATCTTTCCGTCTATGGATCTGATGGATGAATTTTATCAGATCCTTATGCGTGAACAAGACATCCCGTACACAGCAGTGAGCACTCCCAGTGGGATGCTTTGGAAAAAGCTATTAATGCCACAGGAGCTTAGTAACGCTCCTGCAACTTTCAACAGATGCGTAACGAATCCGTTGAGTCCGGTGCAAAAATTCGCACCGAGTTATTTTGACGATTTTTTCGTCCATAGTCAGACAATTGACAGAAAGGCGGACGTGGAAGTTCATAAAAATCACGTTCGTCAGATTTTTACATTTATGCAAAAGCACATGTTGCACGCAAATCTCGAGAAGTGCATATTCGCTGCAAGCGAAAAAACACTTCTTGGGTGCATCGTCGGTAAACACGGCGTGCGCCCTGATCCCGAAAAGATCAAGGCAATTACCGACTGGCCATTTCCAGTCGATGTCAAGGGACTTAGAAAGTTCCTTGGGCTAGCGGCGTACTTGCACAAGAACTCCCGCAATTATGTTGAGAAGGCAGATCATCTCTCTCGTCTCTTCAAAAAAGACGGAGAATGGTTATGGCACGCTGATTGTCAGCGTTCCTTTGAAGATATCAAGCAAAGCTTGATGCAATCGCCTATCTTGGCGATTGCAGATCAAGACAGACCATTCCATGTGGTCTGTGACGCCAGCGATTTCGCAATCGGCTGTGCGTTAATGCAATACGATACAGATGGCGCGGAGCGCGTCGTCTGTTACCAATCGCGTCAGCTGCAACCAGCTGAACGCAATTACCCAGTGCATGACAAGGAACTCCTTGCCATGAAATATGCATTGGCTAAATTTAGGATCTACCTCCTAGGAGATAGATTGTACAACGTATATGCGGACCATGCGTCATTATGCACGGCCGTAAATAGCCCACACCACTCGCAAAGAATGGCGAGGTGTCTTTCCTTCTTCGCGGCGTATAATTTCTCCGTAGAATATAAACCAGGACGACTTGATGTCGTCGCTGATGCTGTTCGTCTTCGGGAAATCCGAAAACGAAGTCCATAGATACGGACTGCCAACATTCTGCCGAAGTGGGAGAGGTTAAAGAGGTACACGGCGGGGCTTCACCCGTTGACATACCTCGCAAGCACGAATGTACTTGCGCAAGAATTGATACTGGCATGGCCAGTAAATGTCGTGACTTGCTGTAAGATAAGTTGTCTCACGTCCACGATGTCCACTTGTTGGTCTTTGGGCACTCATACATGATGCGCAAGCGCGAATCATTGTACAACTTTGAGCTTAGGGGTAGCTTCAGAGTCCGCATCATTAGGGCATTTCGACCCTACTGCACTTCTGCATTTCCCGACCCCTCAGTCGTTGATGCAGAACTCAGGCATCTCGCACGCAAGTTCTTGCCGTCGCCCTTTGGGTAGGGAGTCCTCTTGCTGGGCGTCTTCGCCCCAACAGGGACCCTGGCATAGCAAAGAGCCATCATATGGCCGCGCTTGCCCGCATTTTAAACAGACCACGTCTGCATTGCCCAACTTCAAGGGAGTGGCATCTGACCTCTCGGCCGACGGCTTATACCAAGCTATCGCCGAGACACAGCTGTAGGATTGCTCCTCAACTAAGGCAATTTGGATTGCCTTTTCCATCGTCGATGGCACCTTTCTGAAAAGGACCTGTTGCGATGGGCCATGCCGTAGTTCGTTCAAAAACATGGGCACCTTAATGTGCTCCGGGATCTGACCTACAGTAATGGACGCCGACAGCGAGCGCATCTCTTGCACATACTCTTGCAGAGATCGCTTCGCCTGTCGCGGTCCAAAGAGGCGCGCCTGAAGCAACACTTCGTTGTTCGGCGGCTGGTACATGGCGCGAATGTTTTTTTCCTTGAAGATCGCTTATGTAGGGAACGCCATTCTGTCCGCCATAAGCGCCGAGTAAGCCCACTCTGAGGCCTTACCGTGCAGATGCGACATGGCGTACGACACCATCCGGCTGTTGTCCTCGATGAGTTGCGCGACACCGCATTGCTCCACGGCTAAAATCCAGTGGACAATCGTGTGCGCTGCAGTTCCATCGAACTTGAGCGGGTCCATCCGAATGAGCCTCGGCTGATGCGGCCGGGCAGAGGGCGTCTCAACAGTCCTGTGGAGAGCCTCGTTCCGAGCCTGCTACCTCACTGCACATAAGAGAAGACGGTGAAAACGCTTCTTCGCTGTGCTTAAAAGTGTGTGGGCTGTAGTGCGAGGTCGCATACACTTCGTAGCACTAGTAGTACCCTTTTAATGAGTGTGTCAGTGGGGATGATCCTTAACGTTGATTGGTCTAATTCCCCCTACCTCTTCAAATGGTGGCTGAGCACTTGCGGCAGAGACTTGGTGAGCAAGCCCTGGCCAGGCATTTGGACATTCCTCCTGAGAAACATGTTGCTCAGTTGGAGCAGTTTGAGGCGGTTGTGCTCGGACAGCGAATGCCCGCTTCCGAGGCTCGTAGCCATGCTGCGGCGGAGTCCGTCATTAAGACTCCGGATGAGCTCAGGCGTGAGTTAGTGGGCGCCAAAGGCGACAAAACCCAACGAACTTGTACCTACAAACAAGTGACGGAAGCGGTTTTCCATCTTCTTGAGCGCAATGTGTACTATACAGTAAGTTTAAGACTGATTTATATACTTAGTAGAATTCATCTCTGTAAATGTGCATCTCTGCATGGCGAACGTATTGTTCTAAATGCCTCAGCTCGCAGATGACGCTAGACGTCATCCCCTTTAATGTGAATACATCTGTGTGCATCAAATGCACAACGGTGGGTCACTACGTGAATCTCACCAGAGTGACAGGTGAGCTAACTCCACACGAATTAACAATACATAATTTCATTTATGATATATTTAAGTCAGTAGATAAGAGCATCGTTACGCGAGAGCTAAAATAATTAATTTTGCTTTACTTTTTCTCCATGCCTTAAGTATTGGCCTTTAGTAGCTAAGACTCATTGGCTACTTTATACCTTCCTCTCCACATCGTGTACGTGAAGTATTCGGAGGCACCTCACCTTCACTTAATTGGCTAGTACTGAAGCTGTAACGGGGCACCTTTCGATAGTACTGACAACAATTCTAGTCAACCCACACTAATAACAGTAAAGGTGAGGTGCCTCGATTAACTTCACGTACACTGACGAGCAGATGAGATTTACAAGTAGCTAAGAAGTCTTAGCTACCAGAGCTCCATAATAAGGCTTTAGTAGAAAGAAAAAGTAAAACTGTGTACAAAATATCAGCCCCTACGTAACGATATCCTATCTAGTGACTTTAATATAGGGAAATGATATTGCTACCCGACTTTTTTTTATTGCTACCCGACTTTTTTATTGCTACCCGACTTTTAATTGCTACTCGACCGTTAATACGTCCACCCCATTGGCTCCTGTCTGGCATGCCCATTGGTACTGTCTCGCGTCACGTCTACAACATGTACCCGTGGGGGATCCATAGGCACATAATATACCTACGGTTAATTCAATTGGCTAGAGCAATATAACCCCCCCCCCTACCACGCGAGGAATTTGAAGCAGAATACAAAGCTTTGTTTAATTTCTCGTAGATTCTCCCTACTTAAAACCTGCTTCACAATTTCGCTACTACCCTTTGTCAACATCATGTCTCTCGCACATCCTCAGGAGCTCACGTACCCGTCAGTCGAGGCGGTATAACAGGCCATGTTTGAGCACGCAGAGATGGAACAATTTGACTTGATGAAACTTCGTTCTCACCGCTTTGGTAAAGGGTCTGACAAGCCGTTGAAGGACGTGATCTATGCCTGCAAACACCACGGAGAATACATCAGCAAAGCCCACGAAAACGGCAGGCCAGTGCAAAAATCCAGGAATTATGAGTGCCCGTTCTAGGTCAAGCTCAAGCGCGATTGCTCGGGAATAAGAGACGCAGTTGTTGACAACATGTGGTCGCTCAAGATTTGAGATTTAAATGCAGATGGAATCAGTTTTATTACTTTTTACTATTCGATTGGGTGAAAATTCACTTCCTTTGCCTTTCAACCTCCACACATCCTTCCATAGGCCTATTAGCAGTTAACTGAATTATCAAAGTAATTTCTGCCGCCAATTTCGAACTTAACTCTGAACAGAATTAACGAGTGGTTCCAAAAAGGCGGTTCTGTATGTGACTACAAATTAAAACTGGCATCGTTCCATTATGTCTGGTAGGGCACTGTACATACATGTGTAGACGGGACACGAAACAGTAGCCAATAGGCATGCCAGACAGTAGCCAATGGGGTGAACGTACTAACGGTTATAGCAATAAAAAGTCGGGTAGCCATAAGAAAAAGTCGGGTGGCAATATCATTTCCCTTAATATATTAATAGCTAATTATGAAGAGCGCCTCGTTGCGCGCCGCATTATCGTGTCTTGTAACGATTTGTGGGATTGATAAATTTAAATCAACCAATCAACAGAACTAATGTCTTGTTGCCTCAATATTAACAAATTTGGTAATATTGGAACTTATTAAGTCAAAATTAATAAAATATAATAATTTGTACTTCTTTCTTTATTTTCTCTCACAGGAAATAATTTTTATTATTACTCTCATAGAAATAATAAAATTATCGACCTAGGATCATCGTGTTCTCCCTTTGGGACAACACGATGATCCTAGGTCGAGAAGTGCCGAGCCGCCTACCAGCAGATAGGGGTCTCTCAAGACGATTTCAAAGGAGCGACTGTTGATTTTGCGATCAGTGGAATGACTCTGCTATAAATAAGTATATGTTGTCATTATTCTGTAATTTGTATTCAATGAAAACAAAACGTGGGGAGTGGCTATACCGAAAGGGGTGTGGCTATGCCAGCTCCCTTCATTTTAGCAAAAACCGATAAGAAATTATCAAATTCAATGAAAGCTCATGTTGTGTGAGACACACCATTTCTTAACAATTTACACATTGCGTTGATCATTCGCTAGAAAGCGTTAAAAGATGCAACTGCGGATGGCCATTGCGCTGCTCTGCTGCGTGCCCGCACTCACGCAGTCCACCGCAAAGCCTTCTAGTATGACCTTAGTTTGATAATATCGATTTATCAATGTTAATGAAGTCACTACCTATGATCCAGTGGCGACCGAAGCCGACCGCATACATTTCCGATGGTTGGACGAAGGCGTCACGGATACGCGCGAAGTGATTGAGTGGGGTCACCAGAACACCTTTTGCTTTTACAAGAATGCGTCCCTACGCATGCGCATGGATCCTTTGAACAGGTAAAGGAATCATATGCTGTCGCAATTACTGCAGAAGATGAAGAGGTTTTGAATATTCGACTATTCTATAAACAGCGCTCTACAACCTGCTCTGATTCAGACGCTAGGCCAGTCGCACGAGGCGAAGGCGCTTTTTCAGATGATTAATGCCACGCTGTGGTACTTGCAGAGTGCTGTGTGGCCGCTACGGCCTGTCTTTTGGGCCTGGAGCGAATTACGTGTCGTGGTGGAAAGTCCGAAAGTGGACAAGTTGAGCTTTACATTTGCACGGTGAGTATTTGCTACAAGACGTCAGCAATACATAACTTGTAAGTATGCTATTATAAAGGGCCCCAGGATTGCTTTGTCGTAGTGTCTTTAAGGCTGCGGACTCGACTCCGACGCTTGAAAAATATCTGCCTGCTTTTGTCGTCAACTTGATTGAAAGTCTTCTTAATTTGGCGTGTACGTTGCATAATTGTCGATCCTGACTTTTTTTAACACTCACAAGACTTCATTTTCTTGTTGATAGCTAAAATGGCGTGTGAAGATTGTGTCGGTGGCTGTCCGATCAAGTGCAGCGAAGTGGAAGCTAAAAATTCGTGCATGCTAAAGCTCAGTCCGTATCATGCTCCATGTATCACTGTGGCAGGCCCCCTTCAGCCTTTTCTAATGACTCCAACGCCACAGTTTGACTTTCAATTTACTTTTTATACATGTGCGTATTCTTGCCTGCGTGTCCCATTTCTTGTGCACACTTTTAACAATTCTTTCGATTGTATCGCAGATCTATCTTGGGTATACACACAAAACTTTATTCTCGGCCTACTGTTGTTTTATTTATCGGAATGGCTCTCGCGCTCGCGCTCTTTTCACTACTTTCTCGGTGCGACTGGAGGAATCTTTTGTTCAGCGCTTCTCGCTCTTTATCTCTTTCAGCGCCAAGCTCGAAATACTACCAAGATGATACCAGGCGCTCAGCTAGTATCGACTTTATTATCTATGGCAACAGTGGCGCTTCCAGTTACCGGCTTCGTGATCATGCCCAGTCTATATCGACTCGGATCTTGGGCGATCTCGTACCTCGTCTTTTTATGGAATCGCGAGGTTCTTTTCGGCGTGCCGCACTTGGGAAAATTTTACTTTGTTTTTTTCGCCATTTTTGGTTGTGGGCTTGTGTGGTGGTATCAATGGGGGGCGTCAGCACAGACGGGGATACAAGCTCAAGATGAAGACGAAATCGAAGAAATTGGCCATTTGAACGATGAGCTGCCTCCACTCACAAATTTGCAGCTCATTGTTTCGCGTTCCTTAAAGCTGGCGGGTTTGACGTTGTTGCTTTACAGCACTTCATCTACCGAAACGTCGATGCTGTTGATACTGCTCGTATCACTTACGCGCATGTTTGAAATTATTGCCACGATTGCGTATTTTTGGTATCACTTTGAAAAACCTGGCCGTCACAGCAATTTAATATCGAAGTCGGAGTATAAGAAGCAAGGACAAACCGAAACCGAGAAAGCTTTGGCCCAATTGCAAAACTATCTGAAGAAAAACCCTGACAAGCTCGACTTAGTCCGAGAAGACAATGAGATTCGTCTCCGACGGTTTGCTAGAGGTCGCGGGCACTTAGATGTAGCTACGCAGGAGTCAATTTTGTCTCGCCAGCGCAACCAAAATAGGTCATTTTGGTCGTACTGCTCGATTCAGTAGGTCACGAAGCAACAGCACAAGAGCGAAATGGCAGAAAATCATGATAAATTTAATGCATGAACAAATATTGATTTGCAAAAATTACACTGCTTCCTAAATTTCTTTTAAATAGCGTGTGCTTCACAAGAGAACTGGATCACAGTTTCGTGTCTGTCTTTTTCCATGCGTAGATCTGTATATCGTCTTGCTGCTAAATTTTTCGTCAGTTACTATTTCATCATCATCGTTCGTGATACCGTGGACGCGAGACTCGCGACGAATCGTTTCTTGGAGCCGCTGCCACGAATACCCTGTACGAGTAGAAGATGGCGAAGGGGTCTGAAGTCGGTCTTGAAAATTTAAATACGCCGGCTTACTGCAGTGCCACGCCTGGCTCGGACTGCGCCGACTTTCATCAAAACTACGGCGACTCAACTGATCTTTTCGCTCGAACGAGAGAACAGGTTTCCGAATGGGAGGGACTGGGCTACTGCGGCGACGAATTCCGGGTCGGTTGGCCGTCAGCATCACATTGATTGGAGGAAGCAGTCTTCGTGGAGGCAATGTAAGTGCAGGAATCGAGCGTTCTTTGGTAAGAGACCACGGAAGGGACCTTGGTGACACTGACGCTGGCGTTGTTTGAAATGTCGAAGATGGAGACGGTAGTTTGGTTCGAGTGCAAGCTATCGACGGCGTAGATCGTCCACCGTGCGCAAAGCAAAAGCCTCCCCTCCGAGCTGTAGTGGAACAGCCTTCAAAGACGCACCGCTTTCCTCCGCCATGTGCGATGCAGCGACTACGACTTACAGCACTGTTTGCGCAATTATCCACGATACATCGTCGTCCACCACCATGAGCCTTACAGAGTCCCAGGCGTTGAGCGCTACTAGTGCATCCATTAACAGTACAGCGCTTGCCACCCCCATGTGCAATGCAGCGACCACCCGTCTTGGCGCTGCTTGTACAGTTTTCGACAGCACACCGACGTCCACCTCCGTGAGCTCGACAGCGAGACCCACTAACCGCACTACTGGTACAGCCCGTCACCTCACATCGATGGCCTCCACCGTGTGCAATGCAGAATCCCCCCTTCTTGGCGCTGGATCCACACCCTTCTCGTTGACAGCGTCCTCCTCCGCCGTGAACGTAGCAAAGACCTCGACTTTGAGCGTTACTCATACAATCCGGCACTTGGCAACGTCGCCCGCCACCGTGGGTACGACATAACCCACTAGAAGCAACGTGCCTTTTGCACCCGTGGTAGGTGCACTTCCGTTCGCTGCCATGTTGCAGGCATGGTCCACGACTTGCATCACTGCATGTGCAACTGCGACATTCGGTTAACTGCCTTTGAGGGACGACTTGCTCAAGGCTATCTCGACTGCTGCATTCTGTATCAAATATCGAATGCAGACCCCGTCTCTGCTTTGCGGTCAGATGTTCCAATGACGGGTGCATGTTGGCGCTCACAAGTTGCTCCCTCACTGCGTCTTCGCTTTCATGCTCAACGTCTGAGCCGCTTGAGTCTCCTGAAACCCAAGAATTATTGTTGTATGTATCATCTGGAGAGTGTGACGCGGCGGTAATAAGCTTATGCAACTTGTGCTTGAATTCGTCGTTGCACCTCGATCGAAACTTGGTTTGTGCCTTTGAAATGTTAGTCTTCATGCCTTCCGGCAACGTTGCGCACTTCAAAGCTTTTAAACTTGTGAAAACTTGCTTAGATAGCTATGACTCACGTCCGTCGTCTTGCTTCAAAGACAAAAAGAGACTTGCAAGAAAGCCGCTATATTAAGGCGTTGGGAAGCGACGTGGCAGCCGTCAAGCCAATGTGACACCGATAGAATCGATAGAATTCGCCCATGGGAGCCGCCGTTCGGGACAAGGCTTTCAGATGGTTCGAGACCATGATGACGCGGCTTCTAGCAGTGCTATCATGTCTATAAACAGAAGCACTGCCTATTCTCGGATGCTTCAGCAGTCATGACAACTACCGACTAGCTTAAAGCACTTTCCGTGCAAGTCGCACGTGCAAGAAAAGCTGCAACATAAAGCACCATTATTTTATTACTAACGGCCGAGTTTTGAGGTTTACACAATAGACAACATGCATTGGCCTAGTCTTCCTTTTCGAGCTTAATCTCGAGCATAATGGCGCTTTTGCGCTTCTGTTTCGCGAGGGCTGCTGGCACTTCGAGTTCGTACATGAGCACCTCCGACTCGGCTTTGTCCATTAAGGGAGCGAGTGGCAAATTACAGAAGCCAATCATATCGTCTTTAGAGATGCGGTCGTGATCGAACACACTGACATCAAGCACGGCCGTTTGGGGATCGTCGGCGATGAAGGCGAACGTTTCTTCAGGATCCCACTCTGGGTTTAGATTCGCTGGGATGGTTGAGCTCTTGCGCGTTGTGTTGGCCAGTTGGAAGACCACGTACGGGTCGCTCTTACCGTTGAAGTCGGCAGACGGTAGGTCTACAGCCTTAATGAGTGTCACGTGGACGGCGTACATTTGGGTAACAATGATTAAGGAGAAATGATATTCTTCAGCTGCAATAATTGTCTATTTCACGTGTAGAAGTGCACAGTACAGTATAATATTACGATTCATTCCAAAAAAATGAAAGTTGTATACAGCACTTAAAAAAGTTGTATACTGAAAAAACTTCCGATGACAGCTATGGTATGATTGTTCGATTAACGCGCTACAGTTTAAGGAATAGAAAATAAGTTGGTGTAGTAGAACAACGTGGATCTATTGATTTAATGAATCCGGATAATAAGATTCCTCCTGAACCGGCTTCCGTCGCAGTATACCGCTCTTTATTTACGAGAAGGCAATAATTACATGACATCACATCGTAGTGTGGGTCGCACTCCGAATCTGGAAAACGTCGAAGAGACAGAAAGTGATTATGAGCGGCATGCACACGCTGCAGGTGACGCTTATTTGTGCAGGTGACTTGGCGGCAAGTGACTTTGGTTTTATGGGTATGGGTGGCAAAAGCGACCCGTACGTGGTGTTTAAATTGGGGCGCGTAAGCCAAAAGAGTTCTGTGGTACCAAATAGCCTCCATCCACGTTGGGAGCCGCCCGAGACGTTTCAGTTCCAAGTAGACCGCCCAAAAGAGAAGTGTCTTGAGGTGCACGTGATGGATTACGATCGCTTTCTGAAGGATGACTGTATTGGCAACGCTAACCTCGCATTAGCTCCGTTCCTCGAGAAGAAGCAATCTGAAGTCGTATCATACGAGATTGAGGTGCCACCAGATTTCGACAGACAAAAACGCAAGTCCATTCTTTTTCTCGAGATCAAACTTACCCCCAATGAACAAGTGGACCAAATGCTGGAGCTCTGGGAGAACCAACGCTATCACATTGTAAAAAAGTGGACCACGGACACGTTAATCTCTGGCTCGAATGAGCGTAAGCGCTGGAGCTCCGTCACAGACGCCAATGTATCATCTGATGCTTTTGAAAAGGTTGCGCCAAAGGTGCCGAGTCATCTCAGAGCGGAAGGGTGGACATTAGACGTGTCGCAGGGAGACGACAATGGCTGGATTTACGCGCCATCGTTTTCAGGGCCTTGGCAAAAGGATCCTTTTACATTAGCCATGGTGCGGCGACGCAAGTGGATTAATAGATGCACAGTAGTAGACAAGCAGTAAACAAAAATGGCAATTGAGTTACAGGAATGAATGGGTGCTGAATGAATTTTACATGGATAGTCGAAGCACATTATTTGAAAATCATCTAGTGCACATGTATCGACTTATAATAGAAAAGCAAACTAAATCACACGAAGATAAGGGGACGTAGCTGTATCTACTTTAAAAGTCGGTCGTAGGATCTCTAAAATACTTTCAAGCATGCCGTCAAATGACTAAAAAAAACTTACGCAAATGCCTTGCTCCACATTTTCTTCTCTTTTTCGAGCTGGCGGCGTAGACAAAGCTTGAGACGCTCATCGAGCTTGATGACGGTACGGTCTTGTGGTGCGATTCTTAGAGCAGCCTTGACGTCGTCAGCAGCCTGCTCAACCTTATTCTCCTTCTCGTACGCTACAGCGCGACGATATAGAGCCTTTACATTCTTGGGATCCAGAATCAATGCTTCATTGCAATTTGCCACCACTTTAGAATTGATTTCCATTTTAAGGTAGCACTGGGCCAGGTTCAAATACAGACTGAGCTTTATAGAATTCACTTCTTCTTTATCAGCTTCCGACAAATCGAAGAACTTAGAAGCATGCGTCAGAGCCTTTACATAGCGAGCAGCAGCATGCTTGTAGTTACCGTCACGAAACAGCTCATTGCCTTCTTCTTTGTTTTTCACTACCATGCGCATACGCTCGGGCTTCTTTAGCTTGCGAATGTCATGATCTTCATCGCCTCCATCCGCTTGACGTTCAGCTTCAGCCTTTTGAGATTCCTGTTCGAGCTGCTTTTCTAACGCACGTTCATCCGCCTCCATAGCAGAAAAGTAATCTTCACACACGGCGCGAATTTCCGTTTCAATCGCTTTACGCTTAGCGCTAATAGCATCCAGCGTCGCAAATTCAGCCTCCTCAGAATAAATCCAGTCCTCAGCGGCTTCCAAGAGAGGATTTAATTTAGATGCGTCGAGCATATTTCCAAACTTTCCGCTGCTCTTTGAACGTATTTCATACACAAATGCCTCAATGGCATTACGCTCGTCGGCAATGGCCATCAGCTGAGCATCACGAGCTTGAAACTCCTGCTCCAGCGCAACACACCGAGCCAGCTCTGCCGTATTCTCGACGGATTCGACCGCGTTAGTCACAGCAGTGGTAGCTGCCTCTGAAAAATACGCGGCACCAAGAGCAATGGAAGTAGTAGAATCAAGCATCCGGCCAATAAGAGTAGAGCTTCGATGCTGCTGTGCAGGAAAAGCAGCAATGATGGCCTCTTGTACAAACGGAATACGAGTACCACCACCGACAATTTCAACCGCCGCAATATCGGCACTGGCAACTATATCCTGGGCCGTCTCTAGTGCTTTTTGTACCATCTCAGTCACATTTTTACGTTCAGCGGTACAAAGCGCTTGAAATTTATCGCGAGAAATCGATATATTGATGTCTTTTTCAGGAGCAAGATTTTCCACTGTCACACTTGCCTCACCAATGGTAGACAGCAGCCTCTTAAGCTTCTCACACGCATGGTATAGGCGCTTTCCCTCTTTTGAGTGAAGCACTACGCTTAGCTGGTGTTTTTCTTGCACCTCATTCTGGAAATGCTCAAATAGTCGACGATCGAATGTCTCGGCTCCAAGCTCAACATCCGCCTCGGTCGCAACCAGTGTCTCACCCGCGGGCGTGAGTTTCACAATTGTGACACTAGTACTAGTGTGGCCCATGTCGACAATTGCAATGTGGCGAGCAGTCTCCATACAGACATCACCATCATCAGTAGGAGCAGAAGCCTTTAACGGGTGTTTGCAGTGGAAACAGCGAGCCAGCGCCGCATCGCGCGAAATGATCGCCAAGCTCGGAATTCCAGCAATTTTCGCAGCCATCCGCAGAGCCCGCTTCTCCTTATCTACCCACACTGATGGTACAGCCAATGTTACATGGAGCGCATGCAAAGGCTCGTCCACGAAACGTTTCTTCATCTGCGAGGCTAGATCGGCGAGTAGCATACCAGTAAGCTGCTCCACTGTAAGTTTCGTTATGGTTCCATTTTTACCATACGTGACTAGAGCTACCACGTGATCAGCCTCGTTGACCTCAAACGTGGGCTGACAACCCGGCAGCCGCTCAAGCTGGCGCTGTACGTCCGTAAGATTCTTACCAAGAAGTACTGAAAGAAATCCGATCGTGTTGCAAGGATTCGTGCTGGACGCAAGCACGGCCGACTCCCCGACAAGACGTTCCTCTCCCTTAAAAGAGATGATTGTGGCGGTTGTCATGGCACCAAGCTCGTTTGGCACCACGTCGCCATTGCTCTCAGCAACAACGCATCGTTGCGCACCCTGTCGGGGTCAGGAAGAGCCGATTAAACATATAGTTAGACAAGATTTCGACGTGAGTGATGGTAGCAGTCACGTACAAAGTCAACACCAAAGACGCGTTGGAACTGCGTTGTTGTCATCCTTTAATTTCGAATCTCAATGAATGTCTCGAATTGTGTGGTGCCCATGCAATTTAAGCGACCATCACTCTCATGATGGGTCGTTTCAGTATGCCACCTTTTAAATGCTCGATGACCACTGCCGCCATTCTAATGGAGGACACTGCCCAATAATTTGTGTCTCGGCTAGAGACTTTTACAAGAGGTGGAGCTACAGTGGAAGAGCTGGACTTCACTGCGGAGCTGATAATTGCCGCTGCTAAGGAGGCAATCACAATTCAAGACCGAGCCAAGCTTGTCAATAAGTTCATTCAAGTGCTGGCGGAGACGGAGCTATTGGACTCGACTGTATTATCAGAAGTTGCAAAGCAACTCGTTTATGTGTTCATTTGCACCGAAATAAATGATAGCGAAGCTACACAGCAGAGTCAAACTGATGATATGCGACGACTGCGTAGAGAACGCAAGAGCTGTCTTGTGGTGCTTGAAGAAGACGAAGATTGGCACCCGGCACGAATAATTAATCACATTAGTGAACCAGAAGTCAGTGACAAGAAGAGTGTACTCTTCTGGTTTAATACTTTTCATTATTATACATTAGCAATAAAAACATGATTGACCAATCCTTTGCGCATGTAAGTTTTTCAATGGTGAAATCACTGATCCGATTTATACCTTTATAAGTCAAAATTAATAAAAGAGATTATTTCCTTCAGGAAATTATATTTATTAATCCTCTTATAGGAAATAATACTAGTGTAACGGACACCCCCGTTCCTAAAACAACAGTCACTTTCGTGATTGATGTAAAGTGACAGAAAGTATTATTATGTCTCTCTCTGCAAATCAGTACTTTTCGTTTTATTTTAATTCCAACTTTAATTAATTGCGCATGGTATCATAAACCCGTGCGCGTCGCCTGTGAAGCTGTAGCGGAGCTGCCTCGCTCCTAAAGTCAGAGGAAGACTTTCAGACTGAGAGAGTCACTTAGTTCTATTGAACTAATGGGTTTGTCAACTCAGGGAGTTGTACCATCAAATAAAGCTTACGGAATCGTAGTTGAAGGGATTTACGGGTTCGTAGAACCAAGTGGCAACTAGTGCCCAGGAGGATATACCCTAGAAAGGCTTCTATCTCTTACAGATCAATGCGCAAGCCCTAGAAGGCACTTAACGCTTTAAGATCGAAAGGGGAACTGCACTTATTTTATTTTAATCTAAAAACCTTACCCCAGCTAATTTAAATAGATTTTGGCCGCCAGATTTATATCTGGCGGCGTCCACATTTGTTACCCATAATAAATAGGATTTAAGTATTTAATAGTTTTAAATTCGATAAAAGGGTATTTTACTCATAAAGTAAATGTACCACAATAAAGGTTCTCCAACCGATATGTGCCCCATTACACCCTCCACCATCAGACTGTTGACACCGAGTGACAACATTCGCTTCATTTCCTCTTTGAGGTTGGAACCTAAACAGCTGACCGTTCGCTTGTGTTTTTCATTCTTTTGTCTCATGACAATTAAGCGTGAGTCACAGACCCTTAGCACCTTCCTCGACGATGAAGGAATGGTGGACTTTAAAAAGTCACTCTCCATCAGAGGAGGAGGAGAAAGAGCGTTGCTCTCTCACGCCTTCTCCTCCGGATGAACGTCGGCGGACCCCGAAATCGTTTTTAGAACGTGGTGCCGGTAATGTCTTAACTGCTGAGCAAGACACGGGACCCTGAGTCCAATATCATTACGACTCCGCTCGATGAAGAGCAAGAGCGGATAATTCTCATAGAGAAAACAGCTCTCGTTGAGCTGCCGAGATAGCTAAAGCTAAAGCTCATAGTAAATATAGATTCACTCCGCTTAGTGCGGACGAGCGTCTCAATGAGGTAGCGGGTCACAGCTTGGGCACCTGGATCTACGATAACCCGGCGAGGACGCCGGAGGGGACCGCTGCACGCAACGCTCTTCATGAGCAATACCTTACGCCAAAGGTAATGACGCGAAGCCAGTATCTGACGCGTTTACGTGATCAAGCCCGTGGGGCTTCGGTGACCTCCATGAGGTAAATTCCGATCGTTTTGTTTCCAAACGAAACAAGCAGTGAAACGAAATCTTATTGAGAACTGTGTCCACCGGGCCCGCCGACTTCGTAAGAAGTCGGCGGGCCATCAGAGAGTCTGCGATAGAGGTGATGTTCGTTTAGAACGGAAGCTTCGCTTCGATTTCGCTAAGCTTGAGGCCAAAGGCCCGTTGCGTACCACAAAACGAAGAAAGGCCTAGCCGATATTTCAGTGCTTCTGTTGACCGTACAACAATGGATCGAAGCCGCAATGAGGCTATAGATCCACCTAATCCCACTTTTAGTGGTGGGAAGCGTCGTTTGACGCGAGTTGACCCTGAGCTTGGCGCTCAAAAACGTCAACGTTGTACGGGCAATCTTGCCGAAGAGGTACCTCGAACTCCCAAGAGTTTTCAGAAGAGGGGTACCCTAGCCACTTCACCTGATACTGGTATTGACCCTTACGACGACGTCGCTTTAAAAAAATTCCCCACATGAAACTGAAAGTTCCTCCGCGCATCAAGCAGCGCGGAAGGGGGGCGAATTTCGGTGGAAGCACTTGATGCTCTACGGCACGAGGTGCAAATTCTTCGTGATGTCCTTGCTCGGGTTGAGAGCTCTTTTGACGCGTTTTGGGATCGTCTTTCGACGCTGGAGCGTCAGCAGCCTCGTTTAGAGGGCCAGCTGGATATCCTGGTGAGGATGGAGCAATCTGCGGCACGACCGCCTGTCTCGGCGCAAGCGCCTTCAAGAAGGGTCCCGATATGGCTTGAGCAAGCCAACGTAGAACACTGGGTGTGTACGCAGCTTGCTAGGAAAGTTTAGCGTATAAGGTTGGCCTTTCTTGGCCACGACCGTAAATGGTCCAATAAAGCGCGGGCGCAATTTGGTCTTGAAGACCACGGAAACCAAGTTGGTAGGTAGATTTTTAGCGTTTAGTAAAACTCGGTCTCCGACCATTTAAGAATTTATAGAGGTGTCAGCTCGTCAGAAGATCTCTTTCTTGGAGGAAAGAGTGGATCGTCTGGTTCATGAGAATTAGACTCTGTCCAGAGACCATAAGGCTTTGACTCGGGGCCATCAGGCTTTGGCGGATGCCCTAGACCGTTCCGGTGAATCCAGAATCAGAAGAAGCCTCGTACTGATGGTACGGGTGGAGACGCTTAACATGAAGGTAGGATGCGTACGCAGCCTACGAGGGAGCTCGATCGTGTACGCATTGCCTTGGCGGTGCACGAAACGGGCCGATATACCTGGGCAGTAATAAATTACTGCCCACATTCGTCACTATGTTTCTTGGTTGATTTATTGTCGACAGTAGGATAAGGTCATTAATATTAAATAAAGAATGTTTGCTCTCCCATTTTTGTCAGAGCTCCTTTTCTGTCGTTACTTGTCGTAGGGAAATTCGAAAACGAAGTCCATAGATGCGGACTGCCTACGCTCTGCCGGAACAGGCAGAGATTGTAGCGGAGCACGAAATCAAGCACTTGACTTTACTCGTTGACAAGCTTCGCAAGTACGTGTGTACTTGCGGACGAATTCATTCCTCTTTCGCACCGAGCATAGTGAGGAGCCCTCCTTCAGTAAGACTCGGGCTTCGCATAAACAACACTGGCGTCTGACGATGCGCAGTCTGTTAATATAAAACGGTTTCTTACCCGTACTGGCGAGGACACTGTTTTTTTATATTAACGGACTGCACCATCCTCGGACACCAGTCTTGTTTATGTTCGAACGAGTTACCTCGTTCGAAAGTATCCACCCTCGCATGATAGCTGGCAACCTCGTTTCCAACTTAAGCCGGACGGCTTCGAAATCTTAAATACAACCAGCAAACAAGTCACTATCTTTTTTAACGCAAAATGATCCTAATCGGGTAAGTTGCTATTTAAGTTTAGATCAATCCCACCAGTCATTACAAGACACGATTAGGCGTTGCGCAAGGAGGCACATTGCATAGTTAATTCAGTAATAGGCAACACTATAGTCGTTAAATGAGAGAGCTCATAACCCGGGGCATACGCCATCCACGCATACCCACCCAATTGGAGAGATCCTCCTCTAGTTTAATGGGGGGGGGCCGCACGAGCAAAACCATATTCTGGCTCATGCTCATCACGAGTATCGATCGCTGTACTACTCGCACACTGATCGATTTTATAACTGTTGAGGTGTGCTTCGCACGCATATCAATACTTTTGATTTCCAATCAGATCACAAGAATTTTGTTCGCGTGACAATTTACATTGAGTTGTATCAAAGTTCAGGGAGCGTCTCGAGCAGCAACATTACCGGTAAGTACCAGATTCGCAACAGTATGCTAATCCTACGGAGGTTTTCCGAAGGTGGTTTTCCGACGGCGGTTGTACGACGACGGGAATGACGCTGCGCGGTACTATGTATCTACATCATCTTGCGTGTGTTGTCAAGATGACATCGATATAGTATGTATCCAGCCCCAACGAAAGAACAGCGTCGTATCCTCCGATGCAACAAGTGCATAGCGTACCTGTCTCGCAAAATAGCGTATAACCCGATGCTACATCATCTTATGTGTAGCAATAGTTCCAAAAAGTTATAGCATTTTGTTATTAGGTTGGATAGGTCAATGTCCCGTTGAATATCCATATTTTTTTACGCTTCAGCGGCGTCAATACGCACGATGTACTGCTTGCGGTGCATATCCATATGCTCATGCTGCGGCATTTTCACTCTACGTCGACGATCCTATTTTGGATAGTAGCACTAACAAGATGCTTGAAGAAACCAAGCATGCTCTCAGTCACCTATTTGAAATATATTGATCCAAATAAAACGGCTATTTGCCTTTTGAAGGTTTAGCTGCCTGATCTGGTACCGTAAGAAGCTGATCGTGGGTTGGTGCATTATAGGTGTTCATTTAAACAGGCAAGATTAGTCTGGAAATTTAAACAGGTAAAATTAGTATGGAGTTTTAAACAGGCAATCTCTTCGAGGACGCGATTGACGCGTTCCGTCTGACTATGCCAACTTCTGATCACGGTGGTTCAAAAAGCGTTAATCTAAAAAAAGTGCTTTTCACCACTCGAATCCGTCCATGAATATGGAGGCGGAGGAAAGTCGGGTTCGCCTCATTCGCCGAACCCGAGTCAACACCGTGACTTAGATCACGTCTTCCGTTATTTACGGGAGGACGCTGATCACGAACGATCCCGTCGTCGCGAGTTAGCGGTGACGGTCAACCGTATTTATCGTGACCAATTGTAAGATCATGCAACTTTTCACGCTTTTATAGTAGGGATCAATAAAATAATCGTTTAACATGTTCTGTATAGAGCTTTCTGTCCGAAAATTTATTATGTAAAATCTCGGAATGAGAGCTGTCTTCAGAATATGTCATCGATCGTGCGAGATCTGTGTATTCAAGTTGTCGACAAAAAGTACTTCGTCATGGAACGGGGCAACCTTTGCTAGTACTATTAACATTACTCGACAACCTACACTAACTCATGTCCCTGTTGATTTAAGGGTGCAGCTGATGCCCTGGTATGCCACCCGTCACATAGCCACGTTTAATACGACTGACTTGTGACACCGACTGAGAACACTCACATGTCGTCGGCAGAGCTTTAGGCTCAGGCTTTTCTGTGTCAGAACCAGCGCTCTCATTAATGGTCGCTGCGCAAGCCAGTGCAGACGACGAGACTGCATTGGAAAACGTTGTTATCTCCATCTTTGAAGCAATGAGAGAAGTTTGGATGACCAAAACATGTAGTGACCAATGCGGGCAGTCATAAATTACTTGCCAGGTATATCGGCCCGTTCCGTGTGCTGCACCGCCAAGGCAATGCGTACACGATCGAGCTGCCTCGTAGGATGCTTACGCATCCAACATTTTTTGTCGGGCGTCTCCGCCCATACCATCAGTACGAGGCTTCTTCCGGCTCCAAATTACAGCGGCATACTCTGAAGCATCCGCCAAATACTGATGGCTTCGAGCCTTAGTATGATATTCTCGGGACAGAGTTTGGTTCTCGTGAACGAGACGTTCAATTCTTTCCTTCAAGGATGAGAGCTGTTGGCGAGCTGTCACCAGATCGTTTTTGAAGGGATTGATGTGTCGATTTGTTCGCCAATCGATCAACCGCAACTTGCGCACAATTTTACAATTGGTCACGAGAAACACCGTTGACCGTCAACGCAAACTCGCGACGACGGGAACGTTTAAATTTATTGATATTTTATCAGGTTCATTTTGGTTTATTCTTAAAATTTGTTTCTTTATTATTTTATTTGTAGTTCAGCCTCAGCTTCCGGTAAATCAAAAGGGTGGTGATTGGGTGATCAGCGTCCTCCCATAAATAACGGAAGACGTGATCTAAGTCACGGAGTTGACTCGGATTCGGCGAATGAGGCGAACCCGACTTTCCTCCGCCTCCATATCCATGGACGGATTCGAGTGGTGAAATGCATTTACGAGTTGAACGCTTCTTGAATTACCGTGAGGTGAAGGGGGTTCGGGCGAGTACCTTGATCGATAGCAAGGTATTCACCCTCGCATGATAGCTTGCAACCTCATTCCCTACTAATGATGGACGTTTTGGGTCTCTTTTGTCAGTACGATGAGAACCATCCTCTCCCGTAGAAGGTCCTTAACAAAATCGAACGCTTCGTGCGCTGTTAAAAGGTATGAAACTTATCAAGCCCTTCGAGCATCTTAGAAGAGATGCACGTCTTCCAATAAATGTTTTTAGAAAGTACGCCTCCCTACTTATGCCCCCTATATCTCAACGGCCTCGAGCCAATGGGCCGAGAGCATCACTCCTAGAGCGTGCTATTGTAAACGCACATAATTATTATGGCGTTATGATACATGGAGGTTTCAGAAGAAATTGCTTCGACGTATTTACGTGATCCCGGTGTCTTGCGATCAAATGAAACGCCTGACCGCTACGAGCCGAAATTCACGCGCCGCGTTGATCCGCATTACGATGAGCTAGCGGCAGCAGCGAATTAATTTCGCCCGCTTGCGTTTGAAAGAAATCCTGGGCGGTTGTCCGCGCGAAAGATCGTCAGGGTTATGAACGCCTGAAACTTCGGCTTAACATCCAGGAGAAGCTTTTGCTGAGGGACCTGCATTACGCGCGTGGCATCCCTTGCTCTCCGAGTCCTTATCGTGGTGGGAAGGAGTCATTCGGTTGTAAGTTTCTTACCTTCATTGGCTCCTCAACCGATCAACGCTCGACTTGCAGTTGGCGTCACCATCGGTCTCCTTAGACAGGATGTGACCTCATTTAGGTCTACATACCGCTTCAGACGACCCACGTAAAATACGGGGTGCGCCTTTATATACGGGGGAAGGGTGGGCCTATAATTTAGGTCTCCAACCTCTTTTACCACCATAAAGGGCCCAATGAAACGCGGCAACAACTTCGTAGTACCTCCAGGTAGTACTAAAACTGCAGTTTTGGGCAGGGTAGCAGTACTTAATAGAATTTTTCTCTTATTCAAAAGCGCTCATTGTTTTTGCGACCATATTGGTCTGCATATTTTGTTTGTTTGTCCTGTGCGCTGCCATCGCATCAACGACTTTTCGTGTGATGGCTAGTCGCTTATCCACAAAGCGTTGAGCCTCGATCACGCTTTAAGCGTCAAGCTCGCCTATGACACTGCCGAGAGGTCGGTCATAGGACGTAGTTTTATTGACCACTGCTAAACTGGCAGGGCCAGATTTGCAAATTTCTGTCTTTGAGATGATACCCTCGCGGGTCATCGTCATATTAACAAAACTATGTTCCTTTTTCGCACCGAGCATAGTAAGGGGCACTCCCCCACTAAGACTCGGGCTGCGCACAAACGAGACTGGCGACCGAGGATGGCGCAGTCCGTTAATATAAAATGGTGTCTCACCCGTACTGGCAAGGACACTGTTATTTATCGCGAACTCCACACATGCCAATTGCTTGCTCCACTCTTTAGGAGTTGCTATAGTGCGTAAGACATCCGCCACGACCCAATTGCCACGTTCTGTTTAGCCATCGATCTGGGAATAATCTGTTGTCGACATATCGAGCTAGATCCTAACAGCTCAAACACATGTCGCCAAAAAACAGACGTGAAACGTGGATCCTGGTCCGATACTATGGACTCGGACATCCCGTGTAGTCGGTACACATCATCCAGGAACAAGAGAGCTGCCTCCTTGCCTGTGATTGATGTTTTACATGGTGCTAAATGCACCATTTTGCTTAGTCTGTGTACAAAGACGACAAGCCCCGTCCGACCCTTATGATCGGGTGGCATGCCAAATATGAAGTCCAGACTTACTGACTTCCAACAGTTGGTTGGAACCGGTAGCGGCTTCGGTGGCGCACTGCTGGACGGTGCAGGCTTAATGCGCTGACACTGTTCGCAAGAGCGAATATAGTTGGCCACCCATCTATATATGTGTGGCCACCAAAATTCCTCTGACACTCGGAAGAATGTCTTATACCGACCCAGATGCCCACTAGATGGCGCATCACGGAGCTCGTGAAGGATCATCAGCTTGAGATCTGTGGCATGAGGCACATAGATTCTCAAGGGATCACAAGGTGACAGCTGATTCCATAACAGGCCATCGCTGTAGTTAAAGCGATTAAGCTTAGCATTTAGGTGCGATGGAAGGGTAACCTTTCGCCCACCAAAGTAATCAAACAGCAGGCGACAATATTCGTCCTAACTGTAGCTCTCTTGTGTATCAGCGAGCTCGTCACGTGGTATGCCTTCATTGCCAACGTTGACGGCTGAAATTGTGATTTAGCACTAGGCACACTTTCTAGCGTGTATTACCTCAAAGTCTGGTCTCCGCGATAAAGCGTCAGCCAAGACATTCGACTTATTCGGCTTGTGTTCAACATTAAAATAGAATTCAGAGAAGAAAATGTAAGCCATCTTGCCATTCAATGTGAGAGGTGCGGTGAGTTTATAGCGGTCCGCGGTGATGCGAGATCCGTATAAATCACAAATAGTTCGGTGCCCAATAGGTGCACTCGAACTTGACAAGAGCATACTTGATTGAAAGCAGCTCTTTGTCATACACAGAGTAATTCAGGTTCGCGGCTAATAAAATCCGGGACTGATAAGAGATGACACGGTTAACGTCATCGTCATCCTTCTGCATGAGCGCGCTGCCGATAACGAATTACTTGCATCGCAAACGACGCTAAAGGGCTTATCCGCGCCTGGCAATGCAAAGACCAGTGCCTCTACAAGAGTTTGCTTCACTTATGCGAACCCATCATCTTGTTTTTCTGACCAAACCCATTCTGCGTCTTTTTAAGGAGGTCAGATAATTGTTTAGTTCGACTAGCATAATTATGCTATACTTATGCAAGTAATTAGCGGGCCCTAGGAATTGGCGCAAATCTTTCACATGCCGTGGGATTGGCCATACCATTACAGATTTAACCTTGTCTGGGTTCGCTCGAACAGCATGTGTACCTATGATGTAGACGATTCGCTGCTCAAGGCTGGACTGCATTAGAAAACAACCCGGTTTTTGAGTATCTGTAGAAACATCTCGATATGTATCCAGAAGAAGTCCCGAGACGTCTACCAGCAGATGGGTATCGGGCACAAAATTGACCTCGAACCTGGTACCAAGTATTGTGACCAGGCAATTTTTTTTGGCCCTTGCCGAAAGAACAAGTCGATTACATCGATGAGTTCTTCGACACGCGAGCCAAGCCAGGAAATGTACGTGAGAGCAAGTCGCCTCACTGCAGCACGACCTTTTGTTTGCGTAAACTGCAGGTGGGTGCGCGTGGTTCATGCTTAGAATAAGCTAAACACGGCGACCATACCGGCGCAAACGCCAATCCCGCAGAAAGATGTTTTGTTCAACTCCATAGGAAAGTCAACTATCTTTTCGCGTTGGATTTAAAGGATGGCTACTATCAGGTACTCATGAGAGAGTTCGATGTAGCCAAAACAGCTGCAAGCACCCCAATCGGTATGCTTCGGGAGTGGCTTGTGATGCCCAAAGGTTTTAAAAACGCATTAGCCACATTCAACCGAGTGGCGGCTCGCCTGATGCGTCAGCACCGCGCCTACGCGCCCCGTTACTTTAACGATGTATTCGTGCATAGTAGGTTTAAGGACGGGCTGAGCGAAATAGAGTCGTACATGCGTCATTTAGACGCTGTGTTGCAGACTGGAGGACGCCCAATTGTAAGCCAACTTGGAAAAGTGCGTCATAGGGGTCCTCGAGATACCTGTGCTGTGTTCTTCTTGTCCTTTTTTAGGACGCTCATGTCTATTGTGGACGACGAGCAACAGTCTACCAAGCTCACTTCTGAAACTGGTGTGACTATTTTATGGATCTACCCTTTCTTTAGTTCGGCAAGGAATAGATCCCACGACATCTCCGGGAGTTTTACTATCTCCTCGGCAGATTTAAAGACTTACCGGAGCACCTCGACTGAGGATTCCTCTGCAATTTCATCTTTGACGGCGTCGAACACCTCGTTCGAAGGCCCGTCCTCTTTATTAAAAACTGATCCAAAGGTCACTCGTTTAGACGTGCCTTTGATCGCCTTAATCTGTCTGGTACTCGTTCATCGAGTCACCACGACCTTTGACTGGGAAACAAGTGCCGTTGCTCTCTTGGCTAACGCACTTCTTCCAACCGCACCAGGCTCAAGACACTGTGCCGATCTATGCGACGCTTGGCTTCCTGTCAGCTCGCCGTCTACTGCGTCCAGCTCACGGCTCTGTGCAGGACTATAAGACACATGACTACTTTTCATTGCCCTTTTCACTACCCCAGTCCCGACGAGCTGGGAAGAAATTGGTGACGTTTGACATCCCGTCAACACACCCTCAACTGTGTTTGACACGACATCAGTTGCATTCGCATCTCGCAGGAGCACATCCTTTCCGGTGTCCTGCTTGGAGTTCGCAAATGTGCGTGCACGCCAGTCTATCCATGGTTGGTGTTTTGCCAACCATGGTAGCCTAGGATGGGTCACACGGACTCTCCATACCTATCACTGTGAACTTCTCTTTACAAGAGAAGTCATTCGAACTGAAGGCGAGTTCAACTTGAACTCCCTCAGACTTTACGAGCGCGCCGTTTTCTAAACTAACGGTCGCCTCTTCTGTGTGCCACCCTGGCAAAGCGACATAAACATCGCCGGACTCTTTCTTAGAGCCGCGAGTTTTACAAAATTCTGGGATGCACCCGAATCTACTAGGAGGGTCATCACCTGGTCATACAGTCGTACTTGAGCGCTGTAGACCAGCAGGGTTGAGGTCCGAAATTTCGGTACCTCATGGACAATGGTACATTTGTTCCACGACTCTGAACTAAGAGGTAGCTTCAAAGTCGGCGTCAGTAGAGCATTCCGCCCCTACTGCGCTCCTGCATTTCGCGACCCTCAGTGGTCGGTGCGGAACTCATGCGTCTCGCACACTGAGTCTTTTCATCGCCCATCGAGTAGGGAGTCCTCTTGCTGGGCGTCTTCACCCCAGCAGGGACCCTGACATAGCAGCACGCATTATATGGTCGCGCTTACCGTATTTAAAGCAGACGACGTCTGCATTGCCCAACTCCAATGGAAGTGGCATCTGTCCTCTCGGCCGACGGCTTATACCAAGCTGTCGTCAAGCAACTGTTTTAGGATTGCTCCTCAACTAAGGCAAATTGGATTGCCTCCTTCATCGTCGACGGCACCTTTCTGAAAAGAGCCTGTCGCGATGGGCCATGCCGTAGTTCGTTCATAAACGTAGGCACCTTAATGTGCTCCGGAATCGGACCTTCGGTTATGGACGCCGACAGCGAGCGTATCTCTTGCACATACTCTTGCAGAGATCGCTTCGCCTGTCGCGCTCCAAAGAAGCGCGCCTGGAGCAACACTTCGTTGTTCGGCGGCTGGTACATGGCGCGAATCTTTTCCTTAAAGATCGCCCATGAAAGAAACGCCTTAACGTTCGCATAAGCGCCGAGTAAGCCCACTCCGAGGCCCTTTCGCGCAAATGCATCATGGCGTACTACATCATCCGGGTATCGTCCTCGATGAGCTGCGTTACACCGTATTACTCCACGGCTAGCAGCCAGTGGACAATCGTGTGCGCTGCGGTTACATCGAACTTGGGCTGGTCCATCTGGATGGGCCTCGGCTGATGCGGCTGGGTGGAGAGCATCTCAACAGTCCTGTTGAGAGCCTCGGTCCGAGCCTGCTCATGCCTCAGCTCTTCCTGAGTCTGAGTGACGGACTCCACCGCAGCATGGCTCTATGCCTAAATTGCGGATTTCCGCTGTCCGAGCACGAATAGCTCGAACTGCCCTACCTGAGCAACATATTGCTCAGGAGGACTGCCCAGGAGCCTGGCAAGGACTTATTCACAAAGTCCCTGCGCCAAGTGCTCTGCCCCCCCCCGATAATGTTCGGACAGGTGTGGAAATGAGCCAAATCGATATCGAGGCTTCTCCATACGTACACGCTTCGAGATGCGGGTCGTAAGGAGGATTACAAGTGCTTCCAAGCGTAGGCGGGCACGTCTTAATGCGGCCACACTCTACGTAAGCACACACCCTAGCACAGCGAGGAAGCGGTTTGACATTCTTCTCTTGTGTGCAGTGAGGTTGTTGTGGTGGGCGCCTTAACGATCTCAGCCAACGCACTATGTACTTTGACGTTCGTGTCGTCATGGGAGCAGAAATCTGGCTCCTCGTGCGCACTTATCGAGTAGGAAGAAGTTTGAAGATTGATTTATATTTAATCGCATTAGTTATAATTACTTTTTTAACCATTCCTAAAATGTCATCTCTGTAGATAACACTAATATGTATTGCGAGCATATCTTTCGAAATATTTAGCGTAACGGATGACTTTAGCCGTCATCCCCGCTAATGTGAATGCCCTCAGTGACATCACATACACACGGGTGGGTCACACACCCAAGTGGTAGGTCCAATTACATTCATTAAATAATTGACCATCCCATTAGGTACACAAAGTGTACTTTACGGGATTGCTGTAACATTAGGGCAACTTTAGCCCGTTACATAAGGAATGTTAGTTGCTAAAAGGTCAATACTAAAAGGGTAAGTATCGAGAAAATGTAAAACCCTATTAATATAATAAGTTTCTATGTAAAGATTATCTTATCTACTGACTTATATTTATGATTTTTTAAACTATTAAGGAACTATTGTCTATTCTCTCAATATTATCAAATTTGGTAATATTGAAAATATAAATTCAAAATTATGAATTGTTTCTAATTTTATGAGAAATGTCATTATATGTCCTCTTTCGACTCGAAATTCTTATTCTACTTACTTGATTAAAATTTACAATTCGCACATCTTTCTCATACACTTTAATGACCAACTATTATACTCAAAACAATCTTGACCTCAACACATCTGCCAATAACTCTAAGCCCCAACTTACATAATTAACGAATGCTGCCAACACCTAGCGCCTCTTTCAGAGGGGGTGCAATTTGAGTCTTTTGACGATGTCAATAACGCAGCTCCAGACGCGGCTGCACTTGGTGAACTCATCTTTTTTGTTGTCAATAAATAAGCCTTTTATTCTTAATTTCTGCTAAGGCATATAAAAACATTAGCCGTAGCTAGCAGTGGCTTTGCCTATGAAATTACAGAACTAGTCGGTGACTAATGTAAACGTTAAAAAAATTAAATTTATTTGGCAGTATATTTAGCTTCGGCCAAATGTTACAGGCTTCCTGTAACGGGGTGTATCGTTACATGAAATTAACAATAAAAGATTGTTAATTAATATTATCCAAAAGGTAGATAATATTTGGAGGAAATTACTTTAAATAGTAATTTCCTAAATTCTTATCCATAAATAGGTATAGACCATTATGTCTATTTATTCCGCAGACTAATCAGCTGTAGAAGTAATCAAAGAGAGTTACGAGATAAGATAGATAAGAATTCATTTACATGTTTAGTATTAGTTTATAGTTAAGACAACATTTACAAAGATAGATTAACAAGACACTTAACTATATTAATACAGTTTTCATTTTACACTCTTAAGCTAACTTGCCTTAAGAGAAGTCTTCCTCTATACGTACAGTGTACGTCACCTAACGAGAGGCACCACTCACATCTGAAGCAGTGTGAAGTGGACTTGTACTGAAACAGTACAAGTCGCAGTGCCCCGTTACACCTGGTAGCACTTTGTAGTCCGTCCAAGGACCACACTTCCCACATTTAACATGGACATGTTAGATGGTAGTGGGAATACGCATCACGTTTCCCCTGAAAGCTACTCCTTTCTAAGTGATATAGAAAGGAGTGCGGTTGAACGAATGAGTTCATCCGTAGGAAACGATGCAATCCTGGCATTACTGTCCAACTTAGACAGAGATGCCCTCCATTCAACCGTCGCCAAGTTCATACAACATGAACTTGACGAGATGAAGGAAAAAGTAGCCTTGCTGAATCAGCAAGGCTCTCAACAGGCGGAACTGTTGAGATTACAACAGGTACAGACCCCTGTACCTGGGATGACGCAAACGCGTCGTCCCGAAACTCT
>NC_090615.1:7289227-7314335 GCF_004359215.1 Bremia lactucae | reverse complement strand
TCTCATTCGAAGGCTCATAATCAGCCGCCTGACGGGTATCAGGCGACTGTTCCATCCTCCCCGAGTCGGCCATTTCGTCCGACTCGCACTCATAATCGACCTCTAAAGAGGGGTCGTACTCACGTGGTGAATCACCACGTGCACTCGCAACACCAAGTGTTGTGCGAGTGGAAGACACTACGGTAGACGGAACGTCTACCGCAAGAGATAACAATGCGTCACCCGCGGCTGCACGAACCGCAGCCGAAGGTTCAACACTATCCTCACCCCGCATGAATTGTTCCTTCATGCGATGGAATTTAAAATGATGGATCTGACCAATCAAAATCATTTTAAAAATTAAGTGGTCATTTAGCGACCACTCCACCTAATGACATTCAGAGTGATTGTCGTTTAAGGGAGGGGTGATGTAACGGGGTGTATCGTTACATGAAATTAACAATAAAAGATTGTTAATTAATATTATCCAAAAGGTAGATAATATTTGGAGGAAATTACTTTAAATAGTAATTTCCTGAATTCTTATCCATAAATAGGTATAGACCATTATGTCTATTTATTCCGCAGACTAATCAGCTGTAATTGTAATCGAAGAGAGTTACGAGATAAGATAGATAAGAATTCATTTACATGTTTAGTATTAGTTTATAGTTAAGACAACATTTACAAAGATAGATTAACAAGACACTTAACTATATTAATACAGTTTTCATTTTACACTCTTAAGCTAACTTGCCTTAAGAGAAGTCTTCCTCTATACGTACAGTGTACGTCACCTAACGAGAGGCACCACTCACATCTGAAGCAGTGTGAAGTGGACTTGTACTGAATCAGTACAAGTCGCAGTGCCCCGTTACACTTCCACAGAGCAAGGTCAACGGAAAAAAATATTGCAAAATCGTGCGGGCAAAACACCCACAATCGACGCACATGCAGAGAAGCTCAAGCTGGATTTTAGTGTCCCCCGAATGCGAGCTCATAGTAATTTTCCTGCTAATAATATATGATATGGGATCTGATAATGAGCCTTCAGTTTCCGCTAATGCGCCTTTACCTCGCATTAATTGACTAAGTGATTGGATTTGGAGGCCTCTGATTGGTCAGGGTTTGTAAGGTAATACTTCTTTTAACTAACCTCCATTCATCGCAAAATATGGTGCTGACCACAACGCACACCCACCTTAAAGGGCATACAGCCAATAGATTAATGAAGTTATTTGATGGAATGTATATGAGATAAATATTGGTTTACCCTTTTTAATGGTTGTCATGATACCAGAATAACCAATTATATAGGTAAGCTGATTACCACCGTGTTATTGATTGGTTCCTAAACTATAAACAATGCAACCTCACTGATTCCATCGTTATATTAGCAGCTACATTTGATTTCTTTGAGCGCCAACTAACCTCCCTTCTTCGAAAGCAAACATGGAAGGCTTCATTTGATTTTCAGGGCAGCTGTTTGACTCTGTAGACGACGCCCGTGACGCGCTAGACGAATTCACACTACGGAAGGCTATATCATAACCATCAAACGGCGACAAAGGGTGGGTAACGGCAAGGAAGGTGCGGTTAAAGCAGTGAATTTTCAGTGCTCATGTAACGGCCGCCGAACTCGTTCAGCAGCAGATGCGGGCCCAGCGCCTCCTTGTCAGCGAATGAGCTCCAGCTGCGCCACTGACTGCTCATTCTCGGCCACATTCACACGAGAACGACATAAAGATCAGCTAGATCAGTGGTCAATCAGAGTCATCCAAGAAGAGCATAAGCACGAGCCCTTTGTGGCCAGCACGGTGCATCCACGTGGACGTACGCTTATGGAAGAACCACGACAAGCAGTGCTTGCAGGTGGTTTGCAAGCAGGTATCACCGCTGGTCGTTTCATTGCCTCCCTTCGGCAATCTGGTGTTGCGGGTGTAATTGCGCGCGATGTCTACAATATCCGCGCACATGAACGCCACAGAGTGTTAGGAGGGCGATATCCGATTACAGTCTTGCTTGATAGTCTTGCGGAAAACAACGGGACCAACAACAACGCACCGTACTACACGCCAGTCGATGCAGAACAGCAGCTCACCCACCTGTTCATCGTGTCTTCCTCTGCCAAGGAGATCGCTACCCGGTTTAGCGCTAGTCGAATCTTCTTGATTGACGCCCCCAACAAGACCAATCGGTATATACTACCACTGCTGCACATTGTAGGCATCACTGCGGACAACCAAAGCTACACTTTTGCATACTATTTTATGCGCAACGAGACGGGAATCAACTACCTGTGGGCGATGCAGAACCTGAGGCAGGTACATGAAATGTTCTGCATCGCTACACCGAAAATACTTGTTGTTGATCGCGAGATGGCGTTAATAAACGCGCTTGAAGGCTGTTTTCCATTCGCGAGGACCCTATTCTGTCGCTGGCATATTAACAAGAACATAGCTGCCAAGATGCGACGGCATTTTGACTCCGCCGAGACGTTCAAGCAACTACAGCACATGGAACTGCCCGGTACAAGCCCAAACAACGGCGAGTATGACCGACAGCTGGTTTCGATCAGGGTTGGGGGTCAGCTCATGTCACACGGTATCTGGAGGATACTTGGCCACTATACAAACAGATGTTCGTGTCTTGCTACTTGCGCGATGTTCACCATTACGGGCATGTGATGACGTCGTGCGTCGAGTGCGCGCATGCGGCTGTCAAGAAGTAGGCGGTGTATCCACAGATAAGCAGCATTATGTTGGCAGTGATGATCTTGCTTGTTTGACTATTTACTCCAAATTCTCGCTCGGCGATCTGTTGTCGCTCAACACAGCTCTCGGCCTTGCTTGCCACGGCCAACTTGGTATTGTCAGTCATTGACATGCGAGCGAGAGCGCCATCGTCGAGATTCAGCATAGATCTCTATTTGCGGCCATAATGGGCAAAAATTTGTCGCAGGTGTGCTGGCGGCCCATCGCCAGTATCACAATAGGCTTGAACCAGGATCTTGTCAAAATCTGCTGGCAACAAACATCGGCCACCCTTGTCGGCATGCATTCAGCGGATTGTGACGGCCGTTGACAGTAGAAGATTTTGACCAGCATTGGTGGCTGGTCCAACCTCCACCACCAAGGGCTGAAATTGAACTTGTCAGATATTATGCTGTCGGATATGATACAGTGTTGAGAGGCCATCGTGAGAGGTATGCTAATGCTGACAGACATTAGCAAAGGATGCTGTGCGATCATGCTCTCGCTGCTCCAGTGCTTCCGTCCGTGATCCTGTGCTGGTAAGGACGCGCGGGCGCCCAACAGACTCTACTCGACGCAATTTATCACAATTTGAGCATGTAGCAAATGGATGAATCCCCCGCGACGTCGACGATGTGGAAACTGCGGTCACAACAGGGTCACAACGCAAGGACCTGTCGTCAAGAAGCGCAAGCGCAAGCACAAGCAGCGCCTGACGCACCTCCAGCAGCGCCACAGATCGAAGATTTTGAGCCGTTCGATCCTGTACTTGATTCTGAACATCCTGGTCTTGACATTGATTGTTGATGTAGATGTAGATGATCGCTGACAAGGTATATACATACAGTTTACTTTTATTTGAATTTTATCACCACGTAGTTAAACTCCCATAAACCACATTTTAAGTCTTCTTTATATGCCTAGAACCTCTTATAGCTGTCTTCGACACGCTGAATCAAGCTCGCTGCAGCAGCTGAGGGCTATGTTACAACAATCAAGGGCACCAAGAAAGTTAGTTCTAAGAAGTATATCCTTACAAATCCTGACCAATCAGAGGTTTCCAAATTCAATCACTTATTTAATACAAGAGAGGTGAAGGCCCATTAGCGGAAACTTAAGGCTCATTATCAGCGCATAATATATGTCACTTAAAGATTTCCTAGCTTTATTTTGTCTTTTTGCTTGTTCAGTGAATTGATAGTTCGACATTGAGATGTATGATAAAAAGTGGCGTATTCTGTATTTTTGTTTTTGATAAATAGGGGAGATTGAAAATTTCGAGTCGTTACTATTCTCCTATTATAAAAATTATATTTATTACAGGAAATAAATTTATGAAACAGGTACACCCGTTTCATAAAGCCGGTCCAAATTACGACATCCTTCGCAAACTATGAACCTCAAACTTCGCTTCATTTAACCTTGTTGATAGCAAGTTGACCTCAATAACACATTCAACGCAGAGGTATTTAAACTTCCAAGACAGAGGGTATTATCGATAAATGGACGAAAGATATAACCGTTATTCTTAAGGATTGCTCAAGCGATAATTGCTACGAGCGAAGCACCTGTTTCAAGCGTTCTGCACGACCTCAGTGATCGCGTGCGCAATGTACTCAACGTTCTTTGACGTCACACCAGCCATGCTCACGCGGCCATCTTTGGTCAAATAGATATGGTGCTTTTCAATCATGCGGGTCACCTGGGCCTCTGTTAGACTCGTGTAGCAGAACATGCCAATTTGTTCCGTGATATGATTCCAGTTCGACTCTAAGCCGCTGTCCTTCTCAACCTTTTCAATGGCCGCGCGAAGAGCCGTGCGCATGGTAATTATGCGGTCGGCCATGCCCTTACATTCACGGTACCACTGCTGCTTGAGCTGCGTGTCCGATAGTATCGTAGACACAATACGCGAGCCGTGAATGGGCGGATTCGAGTACATGGGACGGATAATAATCTTAAGTTGCGACAGTACGCGCTCAGCCTCGTCTTTGCTGTTAGTAACCACACTCATGGCTCCTACACGCTCGCCATAGAGACCAAAGTTTTTAGCGTAAGACTGGGATAAAAAGACGTTGTGGCCTTCCTTCACGAATAATCTTATCGCAGCGGCGTCATGCGACGCGTCTCCCGAGGCAAACCCCTGGTAAGCACAGTCAAAGAATGGGACATGCTGCTTCGCCTTCATAATGTCAGCGATCTCCTTCCACTGCTCGAGTGTGGGGTCCAACCCTGTGGGATTGTGGGCACACGCATGCAGCAAGAAGACCGATTTATCTGGAGCTCCTTTTAAGTCATTCATCAAGCCACTAAAGTCCAATCCGCGCGAAGCAGGCTCGTAGTATGCGTAGCGACGCACTTCCATGCCCGCGTCTTTCATGATAGGAATGTGATTCCCCCACGTCGGGTTGGGCAGGTACACGGGAGCATTTTTGCCCAAAAATTTGCTGAAAAATTCACCAGCGAGACGCACTCCGCCCGTGCCAGAGATAGTTTGCACGCCAGTGATGCGTCCCTCTTTCAGGGCCTCGCAGTCCTCGCCATAAGCGAACTCTAACGACAGGTCCACAAAGTCCTTCATTCCGGCTATACCAGCGTACTCCTTGTTCAAGCCGGCGGCCATAATGCGCTTCTCGGCTTCCAGTACAGAGGGAAGAACATAAGGCTTTCCGTTGTCGTCACGATATGCGCCCGCGCCTAGTGAGACCTTCCGTGGGTCCGTGTCCTTGAATCATGCAAGCTCATTGGTAAATTTTTATGTATTGACACCATAAATCGTAGAGCTTACAGACCTTGTTAAAGCGATCGGTCAATCCCAGAATGGGGTCAGCGGGCCCCATCGGGATGCTGGCCAACCATTGGCTGCTCGAAACCTTGCTGGCGAGATTCCGCGCAGTTTGGAGGACTGGGCGAGACATCGTGACGTAGCGTTGCGTCGGATTATTTAAAGTGATGTCCTAAAATTTGGTGGATCTGGGGTTGTTGAACCTGATGATATTTTTTTTAGATAAACGCTTTTTTGAAAATTGAAATTGTGTCTGACGTAATTTGTACCGGCAAATTGTTGTGCAACTCCGAGGTGGGTTGCTCACTGTCCGGTCGCCTTGGACCGCAACGTTAGGAGTTACTGACAAGCGGGGAAGACGATGGCGAATCTGAGGATGGTTATGACTCGCACGCATAACGGGTCCCTCGTTTTATCGATAAAGGTATCCACTATGACTACGCAGTACATCCAACGTTTAGTGGCATCACTCGAAGCACATCAAATGCATTCTAGATGGTAAATTATTCACAAAGTGTATTTCACCACATTAACGGTTTAAGAGCCGTGTACTTGTGGTGACTTAGTTGCCGTCTTTTAGAATACGCATCACACTCTTGTTGCCTAATGGATGAAATCTAAACTTGACAAAAAACATAGGGTATTGCAAGTAGCTCCTTGTCGGAGTTTAAAAAGCTCTTTTTGCAGCCAAAATCTGTGTGATAATGTGCTAGCTAAGGTTGTTGCACAATTTTAAATAACGGTAGGAAAGTTGCTTCAGTTAAAAGACAAGATGTTTAGCCAATCTAGAAATTGCCCATCTAAGTGCTTACGGATGCGTCACCTACCACAATGAACGATAAGAGTCATTTGTCCGAGCTAGTACTAATGCTTAAACAGACAATACATTTAATTTTATAGTATTCGTTCTCACACGAATCGCATCTTTTGGGGCAGTGAAAGCAAGTCGTGCTATATTGGCATAAATTGAGTAATTTGGAAACTTTAAAGCAATTCATGTACCTCAGCTTTTTGGTAAACGTACCTCACCTCAAATTATCCTTACAAAAAAGGACAAAGAAATTAGTCCAACTGTTTACCATTTTGCAGGTGCCCATGCTGTCTTGAAGCGATGGATACAGGTCTCAACATGTGACACGCTTGGTGTTTGTCTACTGTTCGAGAAAGCATGTGATGAGCAGGAGCGAAACCTCAGCCAAAGCAATAACTACCACCAAACGCACAACCTTTTTAAGCACAACGATCTTTAATGGAAAAATGTCAAAAAGAAACGGCATGTCATGCATTAAAATTGACATTGCATGACATGAAATTTTCTTTTTTTTGTCAAAACACCACCAGGTAATTGCATTTTCGAATGCGATAACTGCAGGGAATGCCGATAATTGGTGTTAAAATGTTTTTGCGGGGCTCATTCTACAGGGAGCAAAGCTTTGTAATACTGTTTCCATGTCGATTTAATGCATGACGTGAAATTTTCTTTCTGACATTTGTCCATAAATATTGTTGTGCTCAAAAAGGTTGTGCGTTTGCTGATAGTTATTGCTTTGGATGAGGTTTTGCTCCTGCTCATCACATGCTTTCTCAAGCAGTAGACAGACACCAAGCGTGTCACCTGTTGAGACCTGTATCCATCGCTTCAAGACAGCATGGGCACCTGCAAAATGGTAAATAGGTCAAATTAGTTTCTTTGTCCTTATTTTTGAAAGGATTATTTGGGGTGAGGTACGTTTACCAAAAAGCTGAGGTCCCTTCCCTAAAGCAATCCAAAAGTACAAAAGTATCAATATGCTTTCACTATTGTACAGTATATATAAAATTGTTTCTTCCGTAGTTTTTTCTCCTGCTCTTTAATTTTATGAGTACAATATTATATTTTTGACATTAATAGAGAAATTTTAAGTAGCAAATTTTGACGCAACAACTAAACACCTTAATTCCGGCTTTGGTCTTTTACCTTTTTCTTTGAACAAAAGGTCAACAACGTCGTAAAGTTTTTGCGAGAACTTGCAGCAGTACTTTTGCAAGATGTGAAACGAGGTATGAAATTGTTGCCAACATCAAACAAGATACGTACTTAGCAGCACAGGTAAAGATAACTTAAGGTTTGGACGTGAAGAAGCAAGCATATTTACCTTTCAAACGACGGAATAAGAGCAGAATCATAACTAAGAATTAAATTGCCCAAAACGAAGAAGCCATCGACAAGGAATTCTAAATTCGGTAAGGCGAACGTCTTTAGGTTTTGCTCTGAGGCTGCAATTTAATCTAGTAAAACAGAAAGCCCGACCTATTTGAACCAGCACATTCTAGTTTTGTTAGTCCAATATTTGCTTTAGACTTCTAGTCCAAATTATATGCAAAAGGGGTTAAGAGCGGACATTTGTTTTGACAGCATCAATGGAGTCTGGAGCCGTGTAAAGCGCATTTGTATTTGCTGTTTGGTAGCTCCTACTAGCAGGAAACTTGAATCAGGATAAATTTCGATTGAAAATTAATAACAATAATTTCCGTAAAAGTTAATAAACAGTCAAGGTCTGTGCTGTAAGTATGCACACGTCACAATTTCTAACGAAAATTGATATTTCCACACCACAAAAATTTCTATTTTCGACCAATTACCAATAAATTGGAGCTCATATCCACCAACCTTACAGGCATCTGACACCGTTTCTTCATAGGCATTGCCACAACCATGATGAACATTCTTAAAAGGAAAGCAACGTTTTTAATTTCTCCATACCAAAATTGAATTATTTACACAGCGCATTCTTTCCAAAGCTAAAGTCGCTAAGAGCTATCAAACAACCAACTTCAATTAAGACACGACTGACAATTTAATTCGAGTACCGATTACGCTCGTAATACACTTAGCGAATCCGCTCCTAAACGAAGTTGAAAGTGTTAGGATTTGGGAGCAAAAATGCATCCAAACAACTCGGACATTTAATTGAAATCACGCTCTTCCGTCACTATTAATGGAATGTTAGAAATACCACTAAAATATGCTCTTGTGTTTTTTCCTCTGAATTTCAATACTTTCAAATTTGGCGGCGCGCGTAATAAATAAAACCATTTCAATCATCATCATGACAATGGCGCCTCCGAGCCCAAACATAAGTCGCTTTATGACAGCATAACACTGTCAGAATTACTTCGCAGTAAAACAGCAATTTTAAATTCAATCTCACCGTTGTTTCGTTTTCCGTGAGGTTCCGTGCGACAAAGTACACGGCAACGAAAGCCGTGATACGAGCCATTACCATATTTGCTCCAATCGATAAATGCTGACGCACGCTTATCAGGTGATAAGCTAGTTCTTTATCCGCTGACTGTGGCTTGACGTTACGCACCATGCTGCTGTAGCGTATCTCCTCGTCTAGTCGAAGCAGCTTCCGGCGCCGCTCGGCCAAGTACTTAGCTCTCTCCACCTGGGCTGCTTCGTTTTCGTATACATAGCTTGCCACAACTCGCGCTCGAGTACCTTGTCCTTGGCGCAGTAGCGACACTAGCGTCGGCGTTGACGCGTCCAAAACCCGTAATCCGCTTAAAATAGTTGTGACGTGGCGCAAGTGACCCGTGGCCATCACGTTTTTCTCGTCTCCTTCCAAAAGCTTCCTAATGGCTGGCTCCTTTAGCTGCCTTGCTGTCAAATGCGTGGCCAAGTAACTGCGTAAGACACTGACCCCATCGCCATTAAGCTGCAAGTTGACAAGCATTGTTAAAGCGCCGTAAAACGCGATGACCTTCGATACTGACTGAGAGAACCTCTTCGATGACATACAGGCTTTCGAATGGTTTTGTCGACGTGGCCGTCAATGCCGCCTCGTCAGCTGCAACGTGATCGCCTTGCTACCACCTTTCGTACTCCAGTGAAACATTCGATTACTACCGTGACGTATGCTTATACATGCATCATTATCGTCTTCACGGCGCTTCTTTTCGGTGTCGCACAAGCCAAAAATCAAGCACAAGGTCAGGACCACCTTGGTGTACTCCCGCACTTTAACGGGCTCCATGCGCTCTCCGGAGATAGTGGTCGGGCCTTTAAAAACCGATTAAAACGAACAATGCGCGGTAAGAGCTGTCTGCGCCACCATGTTGGCGGCGCTTGGTGGCATTACGAATGGTGTTTCGATAGCCACGTGCGGCAGTTCCACACGGTGGCCAAAGGCCTGAACACACCGGAAAGAAACATAACTTTGGGAGTGTTTGACGCGCATAAGGCGCAGTCATTACGTATCTTAGCTGTCGACAATCTAGACAAATTGGCAGACCCGAGCCGGATGGGCTACATGGTCCAGCAGCTCTACGGCTCGGGTGACTTTTGCGAGACCCAACAGGCTCCTCGGTCTGTCAATCTTCACGTCAAGTGCTGTGTACTGCATGATAACGAAACTTACGTCGAAGCAGTGTACGAACGATCTCCGTGTGAGTATGTCATGAACGTATGTTCGCCCGTGGCGTGTGGACTCATGCAGCGCGATCAATTTGTGCTTTCCGCACCGACTTCCATGGGGGAAGATGAACGCGAGGCGCTAACCGTTACGGTAAAAGAGATGTTTTACCATGCATACAATGGGTATTTGGCACATGCGTTTCCGCAGGGCGACTTGCTGCCGCTTTCCTGCACAGGTGGCGAGTTTATGCTTGGACGCCTCCCAATGCTTACACTAATTGATACACTCGATACGTTAGCGTTGCTAGAAGACGCGACGGAATTTAGAAGAGCAGTGAAGATAGTCGTGGACACGCTGGACTTTGATTTGGATACGGAAGTCTCAGTGTTTGAGACCACAATCCGAGTGCTTGGAGGTCTGTTGTCGGCACATCTTTTCGCGATGAATACCGATTTGAAGCTCTTTCCAGACGGAGATTATGATGGTGCTCTGCTGCTACTAGCCACTGATTTGGGGAATCGTCTCATGCCTGCATTCGATACTGTGACGGGGATTCCGTATGGCACAGTTAATCTTAAAAACGGCGTGCCTAATGGAGAAACACCTGTCGCGTCAACGGCTGGTGCAGGGTCACTTTCGATAGAATTTACGATGTTGAGTGCTCTTACAGGAGAGCCTAAATACGCCACTGCGTCGCGAGGAGCTGTGCGAGCGCTGTTCCAGCGCCGTTCGAAGCGTGGACTTCTTGGAAAACACATTAATACAAGGACTGGTGAATGGACTGAAACTACGTCCGGACCGGGAGCAAATTCGGATAGCTTCTATGAGTATCTGATGAAGATGTACGAACTTTACGGTGATTTAGAAGCCTTAGAGATGTTTGCGCAAGTATACCCAGCTGTAATGACTTATAACAAGCATGAAGACTGGTACACGGACGTGTCAATGTTTACAGGCTGCCATGACCAAAAAGATAGCACGGCCGTTGTTGTTGAAAGTCTGGCCGCGTTTTGGCCTGGGATGCAAATTGCTGCTGGCGATTTGAAATTTGCTGCTGAGTCAATGAACTCATTTTATCATATTTGGCGTGACTATGGATTCCTACCAGAGCAATTTAATGTTGGACTTTGGAAGCCTAATAAGCCACGACGTGGGGTTGGAGCTCGTTACCCACTTCGGCCCGAGCTGATTGAATCAACTTTTTACATGCACGAGGCCACTAATGACTCCTCGTGGCTGCGTGCTGGTGCTCATGTGGTTTACTCGCTTCAAAAGTACACAAAGACGTCGTGTGGCTATGCAAGTATTGCTGACGTCGAATCGAAGACGAAAGAGGACCACATGCCGTCATTTTTTCTCTCCGAAACGTGCAAATATCTCTATCTGCTATTTAACACATCCCACTTTTTTCGCCTGGGCAAGTATGTTATGACTACGGAGGCCCACCCTCTACCGATTCTACCTACGAAGCTCGTTAAACCAATTTTGATCCCAATTATCAGTTCTGCAAACGATAGCGAATCTACATCCGATCGTCGGTTTTCGCCTGCACAAGTTTTGTTATGCCAAGTTCCCAAATTTTACGATCTTATCAACTACTCCCTTCATTACGAAAGCAAGGTTGTTGCTTATACTTCGCAGTGCTTACCTCGTGCGTCATCTCCTGCAACGTTAGTCGGACCATCCAAGCTGGACGCTGACCAACGCGTTCTAGCTGCAGCCGGAACGAATGCAATTTCTGAAACCAGAAATTTTGCAGCTACTGAATTAAAAATTTCCGAGCTAATACTGGACACAGCGAATAATAATAAAGGGATCAAGACATTTGATGAATTACAAGAAAGGCTTTTAGCGTTGGAAGGAAAGGCTCGTCCAAGAAGTGCAAATCATTCTAAGAGGAAGTTGTCAAGCCAGCGTTTGCTAACAGCACCTTTTGAAGATATACCTGGAATTGAGACAGAACAAGCTGCGCATTATTTGTACGGAGGTAGTCAACTCGGTGAGTTTCGAGTTGAGCAAATGCAAGGCCGCGTACGTGTTACACGAGAAGAAAACGGTGACTGGATCGATGCAAGTGGAATTGACTCGAGCTACTTTCTTATCGGGTTGGGCTTACACGATGATCCTGAAAATCACAGTGGAGCCGATATGCACTCATTCGAGAAAATAAAGAGTTTTCAAATCGATCAAGGTGATCGTTTTTATCCACCTTACTTAGGGTGGAACAATGTGTATACGATCAACGATGATCTAAGGATTTCAATGGATCAGCGTTGCTTACTGCGCGTTCGAATCGGAAGCACATTGTCTCGTGGCAAGCTGACGCGCAACATAATAGGAAATATATCCGCTGAAAATTTATCCGCTGACGTTGATATCAATGGCAAGTCGAATGCGTTGTTTACACTTCCTTGTGTTGGCGCTGAATTTGGCGAAACAAGATTATTGAAGACGTCCCGTGTGTTCCCTGGAGGAGAGCTTATTATGGCTGATCCGTCGGATGCTTGCGACAAGGAGTTACACTTGAATAGTGGAAAATTGCAAGGAAAAATTGTGCTAGTTAAGCGAGGTGAATGCTTTTTTGAAGAAAAGGCTCGAAATGCTAAGAAGTGGGGCGCTGCAGGTGTTATTGTTATTAACAACGAAGATAATGACCTAGTGATTGTCATGGAAGGTACGGATTCGTATCGTGAGGAGGCTTCGGATGATCTATTGGATGTGCCTGTCGTTATGATACCCAAGCGTCTTGGCGCGTGGTTTGAGCATCGTTTGGCCGAATCAATGGCACTCTTGCTACCTCCTGTAAAAGTATACGTCGAGGTAACGGTGCGGTTCCACGATGACAAGCCAAAAAAGATTTTTAAAGACGATTCATTTCCTCGAGTAGAGCTCACCACTGACAGTATCAGGATATACGGTCCGGTGTGGGGAATTGAGCTTGAGACTATAGGCCTTGACGAGGATGAGACCCGACAAGAAGTGGCGGACCATCACGCGTACGAAAGCTTTACTGTTTCCATTGTCAGTACACCACCGTGGTAGCCCGAGAAGCGATTAAGTGAATATCATAGAATAAGCATAATGGTCAAGAAAAAAATGTGTGGTGTTGCTATTGAGCGCTTGATCATTCGTCCAGTGTTTGTCCAGTGTAACTACAACATCTTAAGTAAAATTTAAAAAGTTGCCATCACGCTTGCTTTGTGCTGCCTATTGTCCTGCTTGAAATTAGGTTGACAACACATTTTTCTGAGATTGCATAGTTTAAGCAAGAAGTTTTTTTCGCTTGCCATGATCATCTTTGACGCGTTGGACTGCAGTAATGCGATCGCCTAAGCTAAGCGCAATTCCTTGCGTCTTGCTTCGAATGCGAATGTAACCAGCGATGCGACCACTATCCTGCTTTTCCACGCTAAGATTAACGAGCGCATCTTCGCCGAATACGCTTTTGGCATACAAGTTGGCCGCCAAAAAGTTTGTGTCCCCACCCAGTGATGCCGTAGGTGTCATACAACGCATATTTGTTTTGTCTACCACGTGCTGTAAGAACTCGAACACGTTCGAGAGCTCCGTCTGCACGGCCACCTTGTTCTCCCATTCAAACTCGGCCCACATTGCACGAAAGGCTGTATCTGTGCATGTGGCTGGCTTGATGTAATCCATGATATCCAGATGAATGTCATTAAGATTCACGTACGTCTTCTCAGCACCTGAAGCCGAGTCGTACATAATGGTACCAAATATGTGGCCGGTTTCCGTTGAGCTTACCTTAATGTTGGCGCGGATCGTGCGCTGGTCAAGAGGCCCGATGGTTTGCGGCTGAGGGCGCTCCACGAGCTTAAGGTCACCGATAGTTGACAGGTCGACAATCAAATTTGTAAGTGTCTGAGGAATGCGGTTAACCACCAAAATCTCCAGCACGATATCATAATCATGCACCGTGACACATGCTTCAGCGTACACGGGATCAGCAAAGCCTGTTAGCTGATGCACGTGTCGCATTGCACCAGCATACTCGTTGTTAGAGCCGTCACTCTGCTGGCCGAGCGCGCGATTAATGTCTGCACCGTCGTCGATATCAATATCTGTCGAGCCTAAAGCTTTCTTGCCACGCAGCTGCCGAAAGTTGATCAAATCGTCCGTCTGCGTGACGGGTTCACTATTTGCACCTCCATTATCACGCGCAGCTTCGGCTTCTTGTGCTTTTTGAGCATCGAGAAGGCGGCGGTACGCAGCTCGACACTCCTCCGTAATGATCGTATGCGTGGCGTGAGCGCTCGCAGGGTCCAGCAAAACGCGTACGCTCATGAGAATGCGGCGCACAGAGTCTTGATCAATTTCGTGTTGGCTTGCTTTCGACTGTCCGGAAGCCACAATGGCGCACATGCAGCGAGCTGAATCCATCACTAACTTTTTGATCGTAGCGTTGCGAGCCGTAGCGCTCGCAACATTGCCATTTGATACGCGAAGGCATAGCTTCGTCAATGTCGAAGCCACAGCCGCACCAAGAAAGAAGTCCCCACTGAGTAATAGACGTCGCAAGCCAGGCGCTGTATCTTCTTCACTTATTGCTGCCTTAGCAGCAGGGGCAGCGTATGAAGTTTCCGTGGCGTACGTTCCATCTGCTAGCACAACGCTCTTGGTAACAGAATTCGCGTATGCAGTTCCAGCAATGGCCGGATTCTCTGCACCTTCGGGGCTCTCGGTCGATGCCTTGAGTGATGTCTCAGCCGCCAGCGGCAGGCTACCAATAGCGGTGAATATCGTGCTAGCCGCCTCAAAGACAGACGTCTCATCCTCCGTACCACCTACATGTGGCAAGGTGGCATACTCCCCTAGGATCCAGAGGCCAACACGGTAGACCTTTGCCAGCGATATATCTGAGAAAGAAATCATGAGCTTCTGCAAAACACTCTCTCGCAAATCCGGGTGGCTCTCGCACATCGCACGAACAAATAGAATAACATCCATCGCACCATCAGGCTGATTAAGAAACTCCATCAACAAGTGCACCACTGCATTCGCAACTTCAGGAAATTTGACGGCGCAAGCGTGAATCGCTTTAATTAGTAGCTGACGATACTCACCGGCCTTTTCGCGAGTCTTATCCTGCGTTTTTACCACCTCGCGTTTCAAGTGGGTCACAACTTCGTCAATATTACGCACCGAGACGAGATCCATGGCGATTTCTAGCACTTTTTTGCAGATATCCAAGTTGGGGGAACTTAACGCACGCATTATATCCATCAAAATCTCCTGCAGCACTTTTGTGTGGTACTTTTTTAAATCAGCAAGCCGGTCGAGTACGATAAGTTTGACATTATTGTCGCTTTGGGAATTCAATAGACCGCAATACGTTTTAGCAGCCGCACGGACTGCTGTGGGAGCGGCCGAGAGCGTGACGAGCGTCCAAGCGGCTTCATAGCTGACGGCAGGGGACGAAGAATTAAGAAGCTGGAAGACACAGCGCACAAATCGCGCCTTCTGCGCAGGATCCTGTCGACAAACTTTGCGTGTGGTTTCAAGAATTACAAGCGAAAATCCGTCGCCAAACTTGGGGACCTGGTCCATGGCGTTCATCAGAAAGACGACGGCTCTATCCTGTGCACAGTCGTTTAGCATTATAAAAGCATTGCGTCTTGCTGCCAGGTCACTCTCATTAAGAATGAAACGCTCTATGAGTTCTGGAGCGTCGGGGATAAGCAAGTCCCCCGAGGTTTTGTACATCATGTAGACCGTCATGACGGCGTTTTTGCGCACGTACGAATGGCGATGCGTTAGATTACTCTTCACAGCGTCTTTAAGCGGCTCAAGAATATCTTTCTCTTTAATTTTGCAAAGAAACCGAAGCATACAGCCACGAATGTATTCGTTTGGGTGATTCAAATCGTTCAATAGTGCATTGCACACGAGAATCATCTCGGGGAGGAGCTTGGGCACGGATTTTTCACCTGGACTCTGCTGCTCGTACTTTGGTGCAATCTCCCAGTATACCATAAGCAGCTTTTTCAAAGTGTGATCACTTTGTGTCGAGCAAAATCGAATGATGTGCATTAGTACTTTATGCAGCTTCTCTCCCTGTAACAACGCTAAGATAGCGTTTTTTACAGCGCGGATCTTGAGCTCCACTTTGGGCGACTCAAGACCCTTAAGAATTTCGTCTTGTGACGGGGGAATTGCCTTCTCGCCAGTCGCCTGCTGCAGCAGCACCGTGCAGTAGCGCTCATTCGTCACGCCCGCCATCTCGATGCTCTTAGATTCTTCCACGCAAGTCTGAGGGGAAACCGCAAGTGTCGATCGATGATAGGTCAAAAAGATCGTAATTGAAGTTTTCCGTGTATGCACAAGTGTCAGAGTGGTTGTCAATTCCGCAATAGCAAGAATGTTACCACTCGTGGGTGTAATTTACACGAAGGAAAGTGCGTTGTCGCGTGAAGGCGCGCAGCTGGCGCAATATGTGGCTTTGTGTGTAGCTTCAAGTGGTCGCTGCTCGAAAACATGGCTAGTCGCGGTCACAAATGACGGCAAAGACCTTGATCAGAGCAAATTAAAGTCCGGCGCTGTGGCGCTGCGTTGTGATGGCGCCGTGTTAGACAGCTGTAATTTTTCAGCTGACGTATATGAAGAGACGACGAATGTGAAGTTTCTAGGCGCGTGTGACTTATGGCTGCTGATGGTGGACGCAGACGCGACGCTGGAAGTTGCCAGTTATTTACAGAAAGTGCTGGAAAAGCCTAGTGACAGTCATCCCAAGCGTGTGGTGCTTAGCTTACAGACAGCAATGCGTCGTCTTGCTCAGCTCAATTTGGCGTACGTTCTTTGATATTTAATAGCGTAGAGCGGTCGTAATTGACGGACATACTTATTGCAGACTTCCAGAGGCTATTGTATTGCATGGAGGAGCAGCTTTTCAAGTTGTGAAGGACGTCAATGAAAGGCTAAAGCCGCTTTCGAGTGGGTGCTTCTTCGTGGAAAGACTATCGTGAGAGAAGATCTTTGCGGAATATGGATGAAGTGCTAAATTACTGAGGTTTGTTGCTCAGAAAGGAAAAATCACCAGCACTTTATGCACTGGATGTGCTAGAAAGCACGGGAATACAAGTGCTAAGCCGTCACAATATTCAAGGTACAATGATTCCTTCTCCGTATAGCATTGTTACAATATCAACTAGTGAATATTTTGGTGTCACAGCGATGAAGTGGGGTTGCACAATGTTGCGTACATTCTATTACATTAATGCTCTTTCAGGTAAATCCGTAATTGGCGGGCTAAGGGATCGTAATACACGATATTTATTTCTTCAAGCCCTGGTGGAGATGGACGAGCTATTTCAAACTGTCGCGGCTAGTGTAGCTTCTACCGAGGAAAGGTCAAGTCGTAGGGGTGGTGTGAAGTCTAGTCCTGATACGAGTGCTGCCACACTTTTTCCTGTTCAGTCGTTGATGATACTCCTTCCGTTACCCAATTGGATTTTTAACTTTTTTGTTCTTCGGGCGTTTGATCTTGGTTTGGTCGCTTCATCTAGCGACGACACATCTGTAATCTCGGTAGGTCTGTAGATGCCAGGGACCTCTCATTTCCTGACTTTGCGTCTAAGTCGTTACTATGCGAATGTCGCAGTCTGACTTGAAGGCAATACCGCCATTGCAGACCAATTTTGACGCTGAGCTACGCGATGTTTTTGAGCTTGCAGCAAAGCGTAACATGGCGCTGCCGGTATTGACGATGTTACAAAACTCGCTTTTGTATGTTAAGAAGCAGCGACATGAGGAGCACCAACACCTTGCGAACTGTAACACTCATCTGCATATTGATAGCGGCTTTCTTCTTGCAGGAGTGGATCTTTCTCCTCGCTGTACTGACGCGTCTCGCAATTTTTTCTTGAAAGTTTTTGTCACGTTCATACTTACATTGCTATTGGGACTTTACATTTTCATCTGGTAAGGTTTTGTTGCTTCTCGTTGTGCTGTACATCGAGGAAACAAATTTACGGCTTCAGGCTTAAAGAAAGAATATTTTTATGCAGCCTGTATTGTGTGGGTAAATTTGATATCTCGATATTCCGTTGCCACACGTATTACTTTTATATTCCACATAATCTACGAAGTCGCTGAAATTGTAGCTACGCAACTGCGGTGGCCCAAAGCTTTTATCGCTTAAAGGCATTACAGCTGAAGGATTCCCGGCGGAATTTTTTGTGTTGAAAGAAATAGTATGAGGAGCATATGCTGCTCAGACAATGCTGACATAACCCTGTTTTATCTGAAATAGTAATAAAGTTCGGCAAATGGCTTTGCTAATCGATTAAGTTAATTGAGCAACCCGCGTCAGCTGTCGTTTTTCCGTTGGGTAGTGCCGCTTCATAAAGTCCATAACGTCTACGATGTGGAATATCGATATCGCTTTAACCATCAAAAAGCATACTAGTTTGCTAAACGGTGATCAATTCATTTTGCCATGGGCGCCAAGCAGACGCGCGTGGTGACGTCTGACACAGAGCTTCGCCCGAAAAATGAGCAAGCAGCAACGACACAAGGTTCCGTTTACCTTACGCCAGCATTGGTCAACCAAATCAATGGCGTGCAAGGGACACATAACAAGACCTCACAATTAGTGGGGGGCATGAGTGTTGAGTACGCAGTTAAACTTAAAAAAAATTAAGAAACGTATCATTGTGCTAACCTACATACGAATGTAGGCAGCAAACAGTCATCAAGAAGCAGCTGCAAATGGCTTACTCAAAGGTTCAACGACACTTGTGTATATATAATCGAGGGTGTTGGTCTGCTGACGACGGTTCTCTCGACTATTGTCTAGGGTGTTGACGACTGTCGAAAGAAAATGGAATTGGAAAACAAGCAGAATACTTCGAAAGGTTTACCTAGTTTGGCACAGAAAGCGCAGCTTGCAAAGGAGCAGGAAGAACGCGAGAGCGAGCGCGTGCAACAGCTTGTTTCCGAAATCAGCAAGAAAAAATATAATGCGCCGCTCCGAGATGTCCAGTGCTCAGACGAGCGCGAAGCGTGTTTTCAATGCTATAGAAATAACGGAAGGGACGTCTTGATATGCAAGGATGTAGCTGACGCCTTTGTGCGATGCGCTAGGCAATGCACCGAGGTTCGTACCTAGCGTATGTAATGTTTTACAACTGGCGCTTAAAACTCGATGTTTCCAGAGCTTTGTCAGCGAAAAGTAATGGTATTTCTTGTTACTGAGAAACTGAATTTAGACGCTGCTTGCTCGCTGACGTGCCCTACGGAAATAATCATATGAAAGAAATGATATATCTTATGGAATTGCAGAATACCTGAACATGCATCTTATACTTCCCTTTAGCCAACGTGATAATTTAAAAAGGACTCGTCTTGTAGTTCGCGTTTAAATTTGTATGTAATGGTGCTCTTAAAACAAGAGCATTAACATGCCCAGATACAAGAACATAATGAACCAAAAACAAAGAAAAATGTCACAATGAATTGTTAGCAACCTAAATGCAGGTGACTATTAGTTCTTCTCGAATTTGTTGCCAATCATGCCTGGACGCACAAAGTCCTTCGGCTTGCCGATTTCAGCACCAAGGCCTTCAAAGCTGTCTACTTGGATAATGACCTCACGCGCAGCTTCCACCTCGTCAAAAAACTTTTGCTCGTCAATTGTAGCAGTGCGCTTCTGCTTGCGCATCGCAGTGAGCGTACGACCAGCCTTAACAGCCTTCGGCAGCGTCGCATTCAGTAATGCAACACGGTCATTCAAGTCCTTTGACACAAACACATTTTCGCTCAGCAAACTACGCACACCCGAGTCAACGGTAATTAGCTCGGAGACTTGACGCATCTGCTTATCAGTTGGTGCATTGTACGGCAGGCCAAATGGGAAAGACAATCGGCGCATGAAAGGGCCGACAACAGGCATAGGGAAATTCTTGCTGATGCCAACGATACCCTGCTGAGCCTCGTAACACAGCTGCGTCATAGCATAATCAAAAAGCACATCGATTCCGTCAATGTGGCGATTATTCTTGTAAAACCACATGGTCGAGAAGCCCAGGTAAAGACTCGAAAACACATCTGCGAAGCGGCCTGAAGTCATTTCAGCAAACTTTAGTTTACCGCCAAGAGTCAGCGACAAATCGGCGCATAAAGCAAAATTCTTAGCCAACTTGTCCATTTGAGATTCATAGTGAGCAAGCAAACCGTTCGACTTTTTAAAGCGCGAGCGCGTAACAGCCGTCTTCAGTGAGCCAGCCATATTCGTTGCTCCGTGTTTTACCAGCTTTGCCAACTCTTTCTTGAATCCTTCAAGATCGTCACCATGCTGAATAGTTTTGATCAGCTCATACAAGTGCGGGTGGGCCCGTGTCAGACCCTGGCCAAAGATTATTAAAGAGCGTGTAAGAATGTTAGCTCCCTCTACCGTGATAATCACAGGGAGCGATGTGAAAATATTTGCGAGAAAATTATTAGGTCCCTTGCAGATACCAGCTCCACCAAGTACATCCATAGCGCGAATGACAGTGTCACGACCACGATCCGTGATCTGCTGCTTGCACACGCCACTAATCACGGCTGGCTGCTCGTGCTGATTAATCATAGCGTTCACCAAGTGTTGGCCGCTCGTCATTATAAAAGCATTGCCACCCATGATAGCAAGCTGCTCTTGAATGCCCTCCAGACTAGCGATAGGAACCTTAAATTGCTGACGGATACGTGCATAAGCACCGACAGCGTTGACAGACAACTTAGCGCCAGCCACAGCCGAAGCCGGTAAACTAATGGAGCGGCCTTCAGCCAAGCAGTCCATAAGCATGTTCCAGCCAAAGCCGACACGCTCCTGGCCGCCGATAATCTTCGACATTGGTATAAACACGTCCTGACCTGTCACTGGGCCATTCATGAATGGAATTGAAATGGTGTCGTGACGTTTGCCCATCTGAAGGCCAGGATGGTTGCGCTCAAGCAGAGCTACAGTAATACCTGGGTTCCCCTTGCCTTTCAGCAATCCCTGAGGATCCTTCACATCCACAGCCAAACCGACACATGAGGCGACAGGTGCTAACGTAATGTAGCGCTTGTTAAATGTCGCACGAATGCCCAAAACACCATTCTGCTCACACACAACGCCAGAGTCGCGCATATTAGCAGCATCTGAACCTGATGAAGGGCCTGTAAGACCAAAGCAAGGTAGTTGTTTGCCGTTGGCCAGATCAGGTAGAAAATAGCTCTTCTGCTCCTCAGTTCCATAGCGGAGCAAGAGCTCAGCAGGTCCTAGTGAATTGGGAACACAAACTGTAACAGCCGCGGCAGCACTACGTGTGGCAATCTTGGTAATCACGACCGAGTGGCCATGTGCGCTAAACTGTTTGCCACCATACTCTTTAGGAATAATCATGCCGAGAAAACCTTTATTCTTGATATATTGCCAGACATCCAGAGGTAAATCTTGGTTGAGGGTGACGTCGTAGTCATCAATCATTTCGCACAGTTGCTGTACCTCGTTGTCCATAAACGATTGTTCCTCGGCATTTAATTGTGCCGAATACTTGTCCAGCGTAGCAAGAGATGGCGATCCCGAGAAGATGTCGCGGTCAAATCCCACGGTGCCGCTTTCCAGTGCCGCTTTTTCCGTGTTTGACATTCGCGGCATCACGCGCTTCGCGAGCTTGTAAACTTGTTTTGCCATGAAAGTGCGGGTCTGCGTATGGTGCAACACTTGTACGGCTGGAAGCAACGAAGGCGCAGTTGCTATTCGCAAACCTCCAAGACGCGTAGATGTCTTAAGCAGCGATGGTGACAGCATGGCCGGTGGAAGAGAGGTGAAGAATAGCGTCGATTGAAAAGTGATTTCAGCGTAGTCAGATATACGTCCTCGCCTAAATTAAGCTTAGTAAGTGTATTTTTCGAAAAAGTTTATATCTAGCACGGGCGATAGAGTTCACCTTTTTTAGTGTGGTTTACAGGGCGTTGGTCCCTCCCTATAAAGTGTTTATCACACCATGTTAGGTCGTCGGACCTTTCGAAAAAATTGACGTGAAAAATGCCACACGCATCCCTCATTGAAGTTGTAAAATGAATGCGCGCTCGCTTCTTTCGCACTTGATCCCGCCACTTACGTCAAATTATCACAAAGGGCAGCAAGGTACAAGGCATATTTGCCTTCCGATACAAATTTTGTGTTCCTACGGTGCTGGAGTTGATTAATCTACAGGTCGTATAGGAGTCATGGGCGGGTCTTTCGAGTACACTGGCGCACCATTCTACGCCGGCATTTCAAGCCTTAAGACGGGCGCTGATCTGTGTCATGTATTTTGCGTCGAGGAAGCTGCGATTCCTATCAAGTGCTACAGTCCTGAGCTGATTGTACATCCGTTGCTGTGCTCAGACGCGGCGCTGGCGAGAATTGAGAAGTCGAAGCGCGCCGAGGTCTTGATGGACGCGGTGGAGAGAATCGGGCGAGTTTTATCAAGACTAGACTCATTGGTGATCGGCCCTGGTCTTGGACGGGATGCTAGTGTGCAACAAATTGTTCGTCGGGTGATTGCCAAGACTAAAGAGACCGGTTTGCCGATTATTCTCGATGGCGACGCATTGTTTCTTGTGTACATGGAGCCAGACATTGTGAAAGGCTATACAAACGCTATTTTAACGCCGAATGCAGTAAGTGATATGTTATACGCTTTTGGGAAATACCTATTAATTTCGCAAGTTGCTTGAAGATGGAATACGCACGATTGTGCGTTGCTACATGCCTGTTGCCGAACATCGATGTTGCCCAAGCCGCAAAGGTTCCACCAGCTCAGCTAAGCGAGGCGTAAGTATTGTCGCGAGCTCTGAAAAGCGAAATAGTTTTATGAATAATCATTGGTATTCCCGCACAGCCTCGGATTTTCAGTCATCGTCCAGAAGGGTTGTCTTGATACGTTTTCGGATGGCGCTATTAGTACGGCCGCACAAAAATAATTTGTCAGCTTGTCTTTGATAATTTTGTCATGTTGCTTGGCTGTACAGCTTTAACGAATGATGAATTCGGCTGTACGCGCCGATGCGGTGGACAAGGAGATGTGCGATTTGCAAAAAGAAAATGATACTTAGAAAGTATTGGTATTAACGTCTTGCGTCTTTGTAGGTACTTTCTGGAGCTATCGGCACTTTTGCCGCGTGGATCAAGCATGCTGATCTGTACGCGTAGATACTTCTTGTTGCGATGATCAGCTTTTCACGAGGTGCCAAATGCTGACGTTACAGACACTCCTTCCAAGGCAATCCGCTCATGCTTGCAGCTTTTGGAGGCTCTCTTGTAACGCGAGCCAGGTAGTTGCATAATTCTCACATTTCGGATTCGAACGGCACCTGACTAGATATGTTGGACCTTTTCATTTAAATCTAGCTCCAAGATTGCTTTTGACAAACATAAGCGCTCAATGACGGCACCAGACGTCTTGCAAAGCCTTGGTGAAGGCTTTATCAAGGCTTTTCCCATGTCCCCTGTATAGTCTAGTTGGGCGTGTAGAGTGAAAATAAGGCATAAGGTGGCAATAATTTTTTTCTTAGGCAAGGCTGATATTGAAACGATTTGCCTAAAATGGGATAAAGCGCCTTTACCACACAATTCCGATCTTCAATTAAGAAAAAATACTTCGAGCTGCGTATATTGTCTTGTGAGATCGCCAACAAGTTGTTTGGTTGACTTATTCTACGAAACTCCCTCAATGCTACGAAGATTTAGGCAGGCAAGGAAGCCTAAAGCTGAAAAGAACAAATCTGGAAGTAAACGAAGAAATTATGACGGCAATACTTACATGTTTAGCGTCGTTATGTCGTCAGGAAGTTTAAAATAATAAAGATGGCAAATCGGACGATATTTTTGATGTTGACCTTTAGCATACACGGAAGTCCCATGATAAATTGCTCCTTCATCTGCTAAGTAAGAGTGTGGCGATTAGAGTCGTCGTGACGACAGAGTTCGAGAAAGATGAGCTTGTCATCCTGCAATAGACAGATATAGCCTTACTTTTTTGCCACAGCCAATAACGACAAATTAATGTCGACACGAATTGTAATATTATTTTCAAGCTGTTACTGCACTGACGTAATTTGCCAAGATGCAGAGCATCTATCTTGGCAAAAAAAAATACGTCTGTAAATAATTCTCTTATTTACATATAGAAATAAGGTACAGTCGGAGCCACACGAAAAATTTAGATCGAGGGTTTGCATCGCCTTGTGCGGCGTGAAGAAAATGACGTCGGCAGGTTCAATTGACTCGAACATTAGGTTTAGTTGACTCCTGAGCGTCGGGTATTTTTTCAGTGGAAATGAAAGCGCGCGTAGTTCTTGCTGCATCCCTTGCAGAAGCAGAGTTTAATTCCGCATGTAACGGAGCTGTAACGGGGTGTATCGTTACATGAAATTAACACTTAAAGGTTGTTAATTAATATATTATCTAAAAGGTAGATAATAGTTCATGGATATTACTTTATATAGTAATATCCTGAATTCTTATCCATAAATAGGTATAGGCCATTATGTATATTTATTCCGCAGACTAATCAGCTGCGGAAGTAATCAAAGAGAGTTACAAGATAAGATAGATACGAATTCATTTACATGTTTAGTATTAGTTTATAGTTAAGTCAACATTTACAAAGATAGATTATGAGACACTTAACTATATTAATACAGTTTTCATTTTACCCTCTTAAGTTAACTTGTCTTAAGACAAGTCTTCCTCTATACGTACAGTGTACGTCACCTAACGAGAGGCACCACTCACAACTGAAGCAGTGTGAAGTGGACTTGTACTGAAACAGTACAAGTCGTAGTGCCCCGTTACACCTGGCAGCACTTGTTGGTCAGTCCAAGGACCACATTTCCCACATGGATATGTTAGATGGTAGTGGGAACACGCATCACGTTTCCCCTGAAAGCTGCTCCTTTCTAAGTGATATAGAGAGGAGTGCGGTTAAACGAATGAGTTCGACCGTAGGGAACGATGCAATACTGGCATTACTGTCCAACTTAGACAGAGATGCCCTCCATTCAACCGTCGCCAAGTTCATACAACATGAACTTGACGAGATGAAGGAAAAAGTAGCCTTGCTGAATCAGCAAGGCTCTCAACAGGCGGAACTGTTGAGATTACAACAGGTACAGACCCCTGTACCTGGGATGACGCAAACGCGTCGTCCCGAAACTCT
>NC_090615.1:7246973-7279196 GCF_004359215.1 Bremia lactucae | reverse complement strand
ATTGACATCTCAAAATATAGGGGAGTCGAAGAAGACTCCCTTTTGAGATGGTTTGTCGAATTAGACGATGCCATAAGGGCACGTCACATTATCGACGAGCAAATACAAATTGCATTCGCTCAATCAAATCTGGCAGGTCGTGCCAAAACTTGGGCATTGCGGCACCTCGGTCTGGGAACGGATTCAGGGTTCGCCGACGTTCGTCCTGAGGAGAAGGCGTGTAAGAGCGACGCTATTATTCCTCACACACTGATGAAGTGTGAATTTCAGAGTCCACCATTTTCTCATCGTCGAGGAAGGTGCTAAGAGTCTGTGACTTGCGCTTAATTGTCATGGGACAATGGTAAGAAAAAGACAACCAAGCGGTTAGCTTTTTAGGCTCCAACATCATAGAGGAAATGAAGCGAATGTTATCACTCGGTGTCAAAAGTCTAATGGGGGAGGGTGTAATGGGGTACACATTGGGTGGAGAGCCGTTGTTGTGGTACATTTACCACATGGAAAATATACCCTTTTATCCTATTCTAAAATAGTTAATTACTTAAATCAAATTTAGTGAGGGTAACAAATGTTGTCGCCGCCAGAAATAAATCTGGCGGCCGAAAGCTATTTTTAAATTAGCTAGGGCAAAAAATTAAATTAAAAACTAAATATAGTGCATTCTTTTTTATCTTGCGCATTAATCTGTAAGAGATAGAAGCCTTTTTACGGTATATACTCTTGGGCAGTAGTTGCCATTTGGTTCTACGAACCCTAAATCCCTTCAACTACGATTTCTTAAGCCTTAATAGCTTGTACGACACCCTGAGTTGTTCAATTTATTCGTTTTATAGAACTAAGAGACTCTCTGAGTCTAAAAGTCTTCCCCTGACTCAAATGCAGGTAGCCCCGCTACACTAGCCATTATGAGGTTTCCAGCAATGCATGCCACATTTCAAATGTGTGTACTCGCCAATTAAATGAGCATCTTAAAAATTGCTTCAGATAATCGCGTTTGGTAGAAGGAAAGGTCTTAATGAGCTTTGACAAGTGCTCCTTCACTATGTCAGTGTGACGGCTGCACCACATTTAATGCCTTGAAACGGATCAATTCCAGCGAAAACGTATGATTAATGCAGTCAATCGAAGATACATCTGTCATCCCAAGGATGTAAAGGGGCACTGCCGACTTGTACTGCTTCAGTACTAGTCCACTTTGCACTGCTTCAGTGCAAGTGGTGCCACACGTCACTTCACGTACACTAGTACGTGCAGAGAAAGGCTCTACCTTTTAGATAATATATTAATTAGCAATCTTTAAGTGATAATTTCATGTAACGATACACAACGTTACATGGATGGCGTAAGCCGTTCACGTAAAACGTTGTATGCTTCGTAAAATAATGAACTGAATTGTTGATTGAAAATTCTACTTTTGGCTGTGGTCGACTCCCGGTACGGCAGCAAGATGTATCATCTTGCTGAAACGAACAACAAAACAAATTACCATTGCTTTTGTGTTCATTGTCGGGAAATCCAAAGACGAAGTCCATGGATACAGACTGACTACATTCTGCGGGAACAGGCAGAGGTCGTAACGGAGCACGGGATGAAGCACTGCGCTTCACCCGTTAACAACTTTCGCAAGGACGTATGTTCTTGCGGACAAACTCATACTGGCGTGGCCAGTTTAAGTCGCGACTTATCGTGAGACAGGTCTTTTCTCGTCCGGTGACCACTTATTGGTGCATCTTGGCACTCTAACATGATGCGTAAACGCAAGTCATTATGGCTGGGGATGACGAAACGAGGTGTGTCGTCAGCAATGGCTGTGTAGTACAGCAACCCATTATGTGTTATGCATCAATCTGCTGAAAAAAAAACTGTATACAATTTCGACAATCCTTTTAAGGATTCTTGGGATGAATTTTTAAGGCAATTTATCAACTCTTTAAGAGCCTTATCTTCTTGATAAGCCCTTCTAACTTCGTCAAGTAATGTTGACGACGGGACAGTTGTTGTTGCAACAGTTGCCTTATGCTCATTGGTGATTTGCGCATCCGGCTCAAAATCGAGCCGGCGCGAATGGGCATCAGTGGTTAAATTTGGGTCTATTTCTTAGGAGATAGACCGTTCATTGTATGTACGGTCGATGCGTCTTTACGCACGGCCGTAAGTTGCCTACATTTCTCGCCGAAAAATGGCGAGATAAATGTATTTCTACACGGAGAATAACTTCTCCGTCGAGTATAAACCAGGACGATTCAACGGCTTCGGTATAAATATCATGGCAAGAATTCTCCTTGTCATGCAACGGATGGTTGTATTCAGCTTGCTGAAGCTGACGCGATTGATAACAAATGACGCGCTCTGCGCCGTCTGAGTCAAATTGCATTAATGCACAGCCGATTGCAAAATCGCTGGCGCCTCAGACCACATGGAAGGGTCGGTCTTGGTCCGCAATCGCCAGGATCTGCGATTGCTTCAAACTTTGCTAGATACCCTCAAAGGAACGCTGACAAGCAGCGTTCCATGACCACTTTATATTTTTCTTCAACAAAGAAGAAATACGTACTGTCATTTCGGCATAGAGTACGCCGCTAAGCCGAAGAATTTTCGAAGTCCCTTTTTATCGACTGGCACAGGCTAATCAGTGATCGCCTTGACCTTTCTGGATCTGAGCGTACAGCGTGTTTACCCACGCTGCATCCAAGAATTATTATTATGCTTGAAGCGAATATACAATTCTTGAGATTTGCATACAATTTGGGCTTACGCATAAGTATAATAACCTTTCGGAACGTGGTACGATCTACTTCAACGTCCGACTTTTCCAGTGATGGCTCTGCTATGAACGATGACATAATCAAAATAAATTGGTGCGAAATCTCCCACCGATTAACAGATTAGTTACACATTTGTAAAATGTCGCACGGGCATTATTCGATCCCTGTGGTATGACAAGCCACTCCTATAGCATACCGCTTGGGGTGCTTACTGCTGTGAACAGGATGTCCAGCTCAAGCAAAAGGATCTAATAGAATGCATCCATCAGTTCCATTGACAAAAAGATAATACTCTTTGACATACATCAATGATTACGTCTTTTCGTGGTACTGGCATTTGAGTGAAGCGCTCAATTTATTGAACGCACGCACACTGCTAAGTGATCGGCAAAGTAATTGTCAATCGATAATACTTGTTCACGAGGCAATGGTCACTGCTTCATCACGGTAATTCGAACCTGGTACCTGGCCGATTTTGTGTCGAGTGCTTTTATCTTTAGGCGACTCGCACCGTACGGATTCAGGGAAGACTTTCTTAAATTCTGTTAAATCCTAATATACTGGTTTTTTCTTTAAAGGCTCAAAGGATTGGGATCCATTTGAGTCTTCTCATCGAAGACAGCTACTGAGAATCCGTTCGTTCTCAGGAAAAAAATACTTATGCCGACCGAATAACGGCCACGTAGTTGTCATCTGTGACAAGCACGCAGATCTGCTTGACTTTGCCACTACGCTGATCACGCAAGAACCGTTTCGATTTAAGCGTTAGCAATTGAGTTATCTCCGAAAATAACTTTGGAGGCGCTATTAGACCAAGTGTATAAGCACCTACATTTGATCCATTGTTTACTTAGACATTTAACGTCTCAGTCTCATTGTTGGAACTTATTCTCCAAAGGAACCCGGGAACCTTGACCACATGTTTCCGGGGTTTTATACCCACATAAACTATTTAAGGATTTTTTTTTCCTAACTGCCTCTTGCTGTGTTGCGCTACTACAGCGAGATCATCTACGATCGACTCTCCAGTCGATCTGGTACTTCCGCACTGTCTTCTATAGACTGGTTTTAATTTTTGGGTGTTGCTTTTCAATCAAGCATCCTTTATTCTTACCATTTAACTTATTTGAGTGGTGGACCTTCGACGCTGCGTGTGCTTGTGCACAGCCGTCGATTTCTTACTCCACAATGTGCTAAGTATTCACACTGAAGGCTTATGCAGTCATGCTATCGACCGAACCACAAGTGAGGCCATTGTACTCACGCGTAGGATATTCACACGCTTGTGGACGCTCCAAGACGTTCATCAGTTGAACATTTGATGCATAAGAGACAGGCATCGTCTCGGCTTGATGCTGCCAATTTTTACATGGCTCGTACTGTCTGAGCCATGGTAATCCAAGGTCGACAACGAATTTGTCATCTAAATTTAGAACGATGAAAGCATCATTATACTATTTACCCTTTAACGTGTATTGGATACCAACTCCACAATTCTTATCCGTTTTCAGATGTGCCGGTTGCTAGGCGCACTGTCATCTTCGTTAGAGGGATACCGCGCTGAATAAATTTGAGTTTGCGATCTTTAAGCGATTGGTGTCTTAATAAAATTAATCGACGCCCACAATCGACTAAAGGCTTAAGTAGCAACTTATTTGACGCTTATATTTTCAGGGTGATGAGTTAACCTCATCCTTTGGGACATTTATTTGTGTGTGAGGAGCAACTTTTGTCAAAAGGCCTGCAAATTCTTTTGACGTTGCTGGATCAGTAGGGCGCTCCGCACCTACGGACCCCGACCGTTTTTTTCGATCTGCCTCGCCGTTGCGATTTCGCAACAGCGTCGGATCCGCATCCTCCGCAGCTCCTAGCAGGAGGTCGATCTTTTCGCTCAGTTTTTCTAGACACTGGTGGTGGGTCACTTCACTCATAGGCGTAGTGGCCCGTCTTTTGACAATGATTACATTTTTGTAACCGTTTCAACTTGAAAAGCGAGGTTTCTCGCTCTCTACATACGAGAAATCCATAAGTTCTGGACCTCCGTTTTCTTGTCGTTCGGTGGACCGTACCTGGAAAGCATTTAGCTTGTCAAGCCAGACCTCAAGGCCTATGTTTTGCACATTCTGTTTAATGGATGTCCAAGCTTGGAGCAAAGGTTTGACATCCTTGCCCGCATAAAAGAGTATCACCGATGCCAGAAAAAGGCATCGATGAAGAATCCGTTCCATCTTAACCAGGCTTGTGTAGCCTAGATAAGTCGAATAAAGGAATGTGATATCGCTCGTTGGTCATACTAGACCAACGAATTAGGTTACCCATAGAGGGCAGCAAAGGCCTCTTTTTCATAAGCGAAGCGCAAAGTAGTGCGGTCTCTCTCCTGTTGGTTCATGTTAACGTTAATTTTAACTTGGCCCCTGGAGCGATCCCTAGAATCACTCCTTTCCTAGTGATCCAAGTAGCTCCATTAGCAGCACTCTTTCCTCTATGACCACTTAGTTCCTTGTGACGCATACTAACGTCACCAGACTGATCGTCGCTCACGGAGTCATCATCAGATGACTCTTCACCAAAGAGGTCCGACGAGTCGAGCAACCTCGTCATCACCTCGTGGTTGTCACGTTAGAACCCAAAGGTTGGACTCGGCCCCGGGTGATCCGGCGGTCTTTACAGTAGCCACTGTGTCGGGCGATGCCGGTGACTTATGCCACTTATCTACCATTAGTGTAGCAGGTCGCTTGTCACAGTCACCTGCAGTGCCATCAACAGATGACATATTCCAGTCACCTTCAATGGCTGTAATGTGACGCATTCCCCACAGCAGACGCATTATCGTTTACTGAAAATTTTGCCTTACCAACAGCTACACTGATCCGTGCAGCTGCCAGCTTAGTGGCCTCATGGGCCACGCGCACAGACTTACTAGTCGCCATGTTGATTTTGGTCAAAATTAATAATGCAAATAAAATCGGTATTTAGATTAAAATTAATATTGCAAAATTACAGGAAAAGACATATTAGTATTTTCTGTCATCTACTCTAGTGACTGTTGGCTAGGAGGGGATTGATTTATTGGGGTGTCCCGTTGCATAAGCATTATTTCCTACAAGAGGAATAGAAATATTGCTTCCTATGAGAGGAAATGAATGAAAAAGTTCAAAATTATTATCGTTATTAATTTGACTCAAATGGTTCAAGTATTTCTAAAATGGATAATATTGATGCAATAGACATGAGCTCTATTAGTTTATTGATTTAAGCCTAAATCAACCCCGCTAATTGTTATAAGACACACTGGTGCGAAGCGCAAGGAGGCGCTATACTTATTGAATATTAATATAATCAGTTCAGTAGTAGATAGAAGATCGTTATGCAGGAAGCGAAATATATTAATACAGTTTTACTTTTTTTTGTTTTAATCCGTTGAAATACCTTTAGTAGCTAAAGACCCTTGGTTTCATAGAAACCTTCCTTTGTACCCCTGCGTACGTGAAGTTTTGAGGGACCGAACCTTAACTGAAACAGCGTAAGGTCAACTAGTACTTACCGGTAATAGTAAAAGGTGCCCCGTTACAATTTGCGTCGAATGAGCCATGATAAACCAAGGATGATATGAAATATGTCATCCAGTACGATGAAACCATCATCGTCTTAAAACATATATCGGATACCAACTACACGTTTTTACTGTTACAGATGGTCATATTGCTAGGCGAACTGACATCCTCGCTAGAGGTATATCTCACTCAATGATTTTTTTAAGTCTTCGATCTTCTAGCGATTGGCGTCGATTGAGCCACGGTAAACCAAAGATGACATCGAAATTGTCATCCAAATTAGTACAATGAACTCATTCTGGTATTGCTTTCCCTTTCAACATGTATTAAATACCAACTTTACGTTAATTTATTGTTACAGATGTGCAGTTTGCTAGGCGCACTGTCAGCATTCATCGCACTCAATGAATTAAAGTCTGCGACCATGGTTTACCAAGGCTGACATCGAATTTGTCATCTAAATCCAGTACAATGAAATCATCATCGTATTGTTACTATTTTAAACATGTATTAAATACCAGCTACACGTTTCTTTAATGTTACAGATGCGCCCGTTGCTAGGCGCACTGTCATCCTCGGCAGAGGTAAAACGCCCGTAATGAATTTGAGCCTGCGATAAATTAGCGATTGGCGACGAATGAGCCAAAGTCAACCAAAGTTGACATCAAATTTGTCATCTTAGTCTAGTACGATGAAATCATCCTCGTATTGTTTCCCTTTAGTATATGTATCGGATACCAACTACCCGTTTCTTTATTGTTTCAGATGCGCCTGTTGCTAGGCGCACTGACATCCTCGCTAGAGGTTTTTCACGCTTAATAAATATAAGCGTGCGACCTTCTATCAATTGGCGTCAAATGAGCTATGGTAAACCAAGGATGACATCAAATTTGTCATCTTATTTCAGTACGAAGAAACCTTTATCGCATTGTTTCTCCTTGAAACCTGCATTGGATACCAACTTCACGTTTCTTTACTGTTACAGATACACCTGTTGTTAGGCGCACTATCATCCTCGGCAGAGGTATATCACGCTCAATAAAGTTAAGCCTGCTGCATTCTACCGATTGGCGTCGAATGAGCCATGGTAAACCAAGGTGACATATGACAAATTTGATGTCGTCGAAATCCAGTGCGAAGAAACCGTCATCACATTGTTAGTCCTTTAAACCTGTAACGGATACCAACTTCATGTTTCTTTACTGTTACAGATGCGCCTGTTGCTAGGCACGCTGTCATCATCGCTAGAGTGATACCTCGCTTAATAAATTTAGGCCTGCGAACTTCTATCGATTCAAGTCAACATCGTGACTTGGATCACACCCTCCATTATTTACGGGAGAACATGATTACGAACGATACCGTCGTCGCAAGTTCGCGGTGACAGTCGGCGGTGTTTCTTGTGACCAATTTTTAAATTGCAAGCAAGTTTCGACAAATACACTTGCGAACGAAATAACTCATCATTCCCTTCAAACGAATTGGTGAGAGCTCGTCAAACGATCTCGTCCTTGGAGGATGTAGTGGCCCATCTGGTTCGTGAGAACCTGACTGTCCCGAGACTATTATTCTTTAGCTCGGGACGATCAGGCTTTGGCAGACGCCATATACCGTTGCGATGGGATCCGAATCGAAAGAAGTCTCATATTGATGGTACAGGCGGAGACGCCCGACATAAAATGTAGGATGCGTACGCATCCTACGAGGCAGCTCGATCGTTTACGCATTTCTTTGGCGGAAACGGGCCGATATACTTCGGTTGTAATTTATTAATGCTCACATTTGCCACTAGATGCTTTGGTAGGTTTCCGTAGACAGTTGGACTAGATCATTAACACTAAATAAAAGAACGTTTGCTCTTCTATTTCTGTCAGATTTCCGTTTCTGTCGGTCAATCGCATCAGCGATGGAATCCTATACGAAACGGACCTGTGCTTCTGTAGCCAGCAGGAATTCACCTGCTGACTCGGTTTTGCTTTGTCTTCAGTGCGACCGGTGTGCACTGCGGAGATGTCATCTTCTCATAAGTGAGAGCATTATGGTCTCACTTAAGTGTTCTTTTGGATGCGAAGTCTTTTAACAACGTTATCAAAGTCAGTAATAACATTGTTGTTATTACAGCGTTCGTCTACTTCAATGTTGATTGAATTAACACTGGTATCCTTTGCATTGACCGTCGTGTTAATGCGTGATGAGCAAGAGCTAGATTGTTCTTTGTCGAGTGAGTCCCTTATCCCTTGACTCTCACGAAGGTGAATATACGTGGATGGCGTAAGCCAATCACTAAAAAGGTGTAGGATTTGTGGAAGCAAGAACTTAGTTAAGGATGACATATTTTTCCATCAGCAAGAACTCCCATTAACTCGTAAAAAAGTGGACGTATCCGCAAAGTATCTCTTCGAGAATACGGTTTGCACGTTAAGACTGACCATCTGTTTCCGATGGTCAGAAGTTGACGTTTTTAGCTGTGTTCAAGTGAATGAACACAGATTGCCGAAACTCCGTGAATCTAGGGTCTCGATCTGTGATCAGATCACTAGATAACCCATTGAGTCGAAATATCGTGTCAACAAAGACACAAGCTCAGACTTCGGCTCCGATCGACTCAAATACTGCAGCAAGATGTATCATCGTTCTGATACGATCCACAAACACAAGAATACCATTATTCCTGTAAACGTCTTCGGGAAATTCGAAGATGAAGTTTATAGATACGGACTGCCAACAATTTGCCGGAACAGGCATAGGTTGTAACGAAGCACGGGATGAAGCACTGGGCCTCACCCGTTGACAAACTTCGCAAGCACGTATGTACGTGCGGACGAACCCATACTGGCCTACCCAGTAGAAGTCGCGACTTATCATGAGATAAGTCAACTTACGTCCACGATGCCCACTTATTGGTGCATCGTGGCACTCAGACATGATTCGTAACCGCAAATCGTTAATAAATGGGTGGGGATGTTCGCCAGAAATGTCTGTGTTATACAGTAAACCATTGGGCGTTGTATATCGATCCTTTTAGGATCGATATAATTCCATCAATCCTTTAAAGAATTGTTGTGATGGATTTTTAAGGTAATTTATCAACCATTTAAGAGCCTTATCTTCCTGATGGATCTTCAAACATCGTCAAGTAATGTTAACGACGGAGCACTTATTAATACAACCGTGAGCTTATCCTCACTATTATGAGTTGAAATAGTGGGCTTGCCCTCACTGTTGTTTTGCGCTGCCGGCTCAAAATCGGGCCGGCGCAATAGGGTATTAGCTGCGACATTTTATCGTCCAGTTTTATATTCCACGGAAAAGTTGTGCTCCGCGAAGAAAGACATCTCGCCATTCTTTGCGAGAGGTGTGGGCCGTGCGTATAGGCGCATGGTCCGTATAAACAAGGAACGGTCTATCTCCCAGCTCTAAAAGTATGTGCCATGCATTAATTGATAGCATCAAGCCGTGACGACGCCTGTCTTTTGGTCATCAGGTGGCAATTGGATGAACGTTTGGGAGCGTCCACAAGCGTGTGGGTGAGTGCATATGCCGCAGTTGTGGTTCGGTCGTATAGTACGACTGGACAAAGCGTCCATGGGACGATCCATCACACTGTGGAGTTAGATTACGACGGCTGTGCACAAGCACAAGCACAGGCAGCGTCTAAAAGCGACCACTTGAATAAGTCGGGTGGATTGAAACAAGGCTGCTTGCTAATTAAGCAACTTCCGAGAAAACAATCAAATATCTGTCTACAAGAGGCAGTGTGAAAGTCTGGAGTGGTAATCTTAGAGTATCTCGCTGTGGTTGCGCAACGGGGAGGATACTTCCCAATAAAAAAATGGAATGAATCCTATAAAGCGTGGGAAAAAAAGTCCCCAGCGTCCTTTGAGCTATGAATTTCAAAGAAGAAATTGAGGCACAGAATATCTTACTTAATAACGGAAAAGTATAAGTGCTTATACAGTTGATCTGATAGCGTCTCAGAATTAACTTTGGAGGTTACTCAATTGCCAACGCTGGAACCGAAACGGGTAATGCGTGGTATGCGTTGTGGCAAGGCCAAGCCGATCTACGTACTTGTCACAGATGACTATTAAGTGGCTGATATTCGGTCGGGAATAGTATTTCCTGAGAACGAACGGGTTCTCAGCAGCCCATCGACGGACGAAAGTGTCCTCAGTGAGAGACTCGGTTTATACGCTTTAAGTCTCAATACGGGGAATTGTGAAAACAAATCCTGTGTATGAGGATTTGATCTTTTTTTGGATGTGTTTCCTGAATTTGGTACCGTGCGAGTTGCCTAAGGATAAAGGCACTCGACAAGAAATTGACCTGAAACCAGGTTTGAATTACTGTGGCATGCAGCAGTGGGCGCTGCCTATTGAACAACTATTCGCGATCGACAAGTTCTTTGAGATTCACTTAACAGTGGACCATGTAAGAAAATCAACCTCCCCACATAGCTCTCCGACCTTCTGTGCACGTGAAGCAACAGGAGGGTGGCGGATTGTGCATGTGTTCAATGAATTGAAGCTGCAACATTACAAGCTCAAATGCCGATACCTACGTCATGATGGTATGTCAAAGAGAACTATCTTTTCGTCAGTGAATCTGATAGATGGGTTCTATCAGAACCCTATGTGAGGATAGGATATCCCGTTCACACCAGTAAGCACATCAAGTGGAAATCTATGGGAGTAGCTAGTAATGCCACAGGGGTTTAGTAATGCCCCGGCAACTGTCAACAGATGTAAAATTAATCAGTTAAACTCGGTGCGAGATTTCTCACCGATTAACTTTGATGACGTCTTCGTTCATAGCAGAGCCATGTATGGTCGGACGTTCAAGTATATCGTACCCACGTCCAAAAGGTTCTTACACCTATGCGCAAGCATAAGTTGTTTGCAAATTCACGAAGTCTTTATTCGAAATTTTGATTGCAGCGAAATTTCACTTCTTGGGTGCATCGTGGGTAAACACGGTGTACGCCCTTCTATGGAAAAGACCAAGGGGATCATTGATTGGCCTGTTCCGATCGAAGTAAGGAGTGTTCGAAAGTTCCTAGAATTAGCGACGTTATTACATAATTATTATGCTGAATGACAGCAGGTCTTTCTTGTTTGTTAAGAGAAATTGGAATGGTCATGGACCGCTAATTGTCAGCGTTCTTTTGAAGATATCAAGCAAAGTTGGATGTAATCGCCAATTTTGGCAATTGCAAAACAAGACAGACCATTTCATGTGGTCTGTGACGCCAGCGATATGCAATCGTGTAAGCGTATATATCAAACGACAGAGACGGCGCAGAGCGCGTCGTCTGCTATCAGTCGCATCGTTTCAATCAGCTAGGCGCAATTTCCAGTGCATGGCACGAAACGCTTTGCCATAAAATGTGCGCTGGCGAAAGTTTAGGTCTCTCTTTTAGGATATAGGGTCTTCAATTTTTCTACGGGCAACCACTAATGTTTAAGCAAAGACTAGCGACGATGCAGCAAAATGGTGTGAAGCAATAATGTCTGAGCTTCGTTCGCGTAAGCAGAACTATACATGGACACCAAGGCTTACGTTGAGTAATTTTGTTGCACCAACTGATCTCGATAGTACACACCTCTCCCAAAGAATGAAGAGATGATTTCTTGCTTCGCTGATTATAAATTCTCCGTGGTGTGCAAACTAGGACAACTGAATGTCGTCGCTGATGCACTTTCGCGCCGGCCTGATTTTGAACCGGCTGCGCAAGTTAACAGTCTACTGATGCAACAACAAGTGTTACGTGTTGACGAAGTAAAAGGAGTCTATCAAGGAGATTAGGCTCTGCAAGAGTTAATATCTAAATTTAGCAATCTATCACAATAATTCTTGAAGGTATTGTCGACATTGTATTGATCTTCATCAGATCAGTACACAGCACGCTGCGTTGAACAGCCTTTGCTGGCGACACACCTCGTTTGGTCATGCTTGCTGGAATAATTGCGTTTGCTCATTATATATGAGTGTCACCATGCACCAATTAGTGGCATCTGGACAATGGTAGATTTATCTTACGGTAAATCGCGATATCTACTGGCCTCGCCTGTAACGGGGCACCCTTTGCTAGTACTGTTAGCACTACTAGTCAACCTACACTGATTACAGTGAAGGTGGGGTTGACTAGCGCTGCTAATAACAGTACTAGCGAAGGGTGCCCCGTTACTTCACGTATACGACGTGCAGATGAAGGTTTTAAGTAGCTAAGAAATCTTAGCTACTAAATGAAAATTCTAAGGCTTTAGAATAAGAGAAAAGTAAAACTGTTTTAATGTATTATGTTTTTTCATAACGATCTTCTATTTACTGACTTTAATATATTAATAACTAACTATGCAATGCGCCTCCTTGCGCAACGCCTAATCGTGTCCTGTAACGATTTGCGGGGTTGGTTCAGACTTAAATCAATCAATCAATTGAGCACATGTCTTATTAAGCCAACATAACCAAATTTGGTTGTTTTGGAACTTTTAAGTCAAAATTAATAAAGATAATAAGTTTTACTTCGTAAGAAATATTATTTATTATTTCTCTTATAGGAAATAATGCTTATGTAACGCGTTACATCGCAAGTATGAATATATATATATATAATTATGTTCCGAGTGGTTTGAACACAGATTGCCAAACCCCGCCGCGAACCGGGTATCTCGATCCGAAACCAATTCTCGTCGAATAATCGTGTCGACAACGACACGATCGCAGCCTTCAGCTGTGATCGACTTCGGGACGGCAACACGATGCATTCTATTACTGTTAGATCTACAAACAAAAGAATACAATTATATTGTATGCATCTTCGGGAAATCTAAAGACGAAGTCCAAATATATGGACTGCCAACACTCTGCGGAACAGGCACAGGTTGTAACGGAGCTAGGGGTGAAGCACTAAACTTCGTCCGTTCACAAACTTCGCAAGTATGTACTTGCGCACGAAAAAAAAACGTGAACTTTTGACCATCCTGGAAGCGTCGCTCGGAAGAACGTGCAATTCGTGTCCTTGAATTGATTCTTCGTGGATACGTCCAGTAGTTTACGAGTTGAAGTGAGTATCTGCCGATGGCGAAATTTGCCATCAATTCAATTTGTACATCAATTAATCATGTAAAATCGGTGCATGCATCAGCAAAGCATATACCTTTCATCGTGATTGGCTTACGCCATCCACGTGTACCCACCTTGCTTCTGATTCAAGCGGGGGGGGGGTAGACTCGCTCGAGCAAAGATCAATTTCGCTCTTGCTCATCACGCATTGAATCACAGTCGATGCGAAAGATACCAATGTTGATTCAATTAACATTGAAGTGAAGAAATTCATCAATAGCAAAGATGTTATTGCAGACTTTAATAACAACAATGCCGATATGCTCAGCATCGACAATGGTTGTGCCAGTTAGAGCAATAAAGCTCGCGTTAGAGATGAGAATGATATCTCCATACTCCACACCGGGCCAGTGCGAGATTTCGTCACTGATGCTATGGACCGACATAAACGGAATAGTTACCGAATGGTAGAGCAGACTTTCTTTAATACAAAGTTATCGATTGAGGGTCACTCATTACGGTAAATCTACTTAAAGATGTTGTGACGGATGTAGGCAGTAAGAAATTACTATCCATATATATCGGCCCATTTCGTGTATTACACCGCCAAGGCAATACATATACGATCAAGCTGTCTAATAGGATCCGCGCGTATTCTACGTTTTATGTTGGTCATCTCCGCCCGTGCTACCATCTTTCGGCTCCGGACCATACCATTACGGTCCAAAGTGTTCGCGAGAGATTGATAGTCTCAGCTAAAAGAATGATGGTCTCAGGCCAGAAGCATCCTTCAAGAATTATTTCTTGACGAGCTGTCGCCAGCTCGTTGCGAATGACTTGAAGCGCCCGTTCAAATGCCAACTGATCAACCGCACTATTCACTCGGTCATCGACGAATGCAAAGACGGTTAACCGTCGTCTATAAGTCACGATGACTGTAACGCTCATGATACACGTCCTATCGCAATCGCCGGAGGTTGCGAATGTGATGATCATGTCGGCAAACGGCGGGGTCGGACGAGTTAGTCGGGCCCCGTCTAACCTTCTCCTTCATTGATGGACTTTAATTGTCAGAAGCGCTTTCGAGTAGAGACCTTCTTAAACTACCGCAAGGTGAAGAATAATCGAACGAGTTTATCCTCGTTCCAGGACGAGGGGATCCTCCCTCGCATGACAGTTAGAAGCCTCGCTGCCAACATTAAAAATAGATGCTCCGGCACTCGTCGATGACGAGACCCATCCGATGATGCACAAGGACCATCGAAAAAGAGTGTTTCGCGCGCTCGTATAGGGATTGCAAATTATTTATCACTTTACGCATCTCTCTGGGATGCGCGAAGAAGCTAGGAGTGCACCCTTAAAGCAACAGGGACATGCCTCTCACGAGAGGCAACGTTTAACCTGCCTCTCTAGACAAATTGTGCAATTTATAGCGTACACCAACTAATGATCTCTTTTCAAGCTGATCACGTGCCGTAACGCGTCTGTTAAATCAGGCTTTTTCGGCCTAAGCTTTGTACGTTCTGTATAAATGCTTCTAAAGCTTCAAATACGTGATTTGCATATTTGGCACGCTTGCCAGTGACCCATCGATGCCTGAAAAAAGGCATAAATAAAAAAATCGTTCTCGACCTCACAGGGCTTCAGACCAACGAAATATTGCCCTCCGAGAACGACCAAGGTTTCCTTTGGAGAAGCGACACGCAACGTATAACGGTACTATCCCTTTGGCTATTTTTACTTTCGAAGTGATCTGTACCATCACTTTGTTCCTGGTGGTGCATTTTAGCATCACCAGTACCATTTTATTACCGGAGTCATTACACGATGACTCCTCAGTCTGAGGTGTCGAACATCTTGGAAATCATTACTTGATCTGTCTCGTCAGAATCCACTGTTTTGACAGATTCGGCACTGTTCGAAACCGGAGGCCTCTATAGTTGTCCTCGAGTCGGACTTATCGTTAAACTTGCCACAGGTGCCTCCAATCGGAGTTATAGACAAATTTGTTTCTCGCAGTAGACGCTCAGGCGTCTACTGTTGTGTTTGCATCACCAGCAACTACACATATTCATGTAGCTTCCAGGTTTGCTGCCTCACAAGCGACGCGCACGAGCTTAATTACCATGCGCGAAAGTTGGAATTAAAATAATCAGAAAGGGCTTTCTTTACAGAGAGATACGCAATACTTCTACATTAATCACTATAATTACTATTAAACGGGATGTCTCGTTACATAATATTATTTTTTATAAGGGAAATAATTGATAGTGTTTCTGATAACAGAAACGAATAGGGGAGAATAAAATTAGGGAGCCGCTATAACCCCCCTTTCGGTATAGCCACACACCCCGGCTTACACACCTAAATAATTCGATATCGCCACATACCCGGCCTATACAGGCTTAGACGTGGACGATATTTTAGATATAGATGGGATTATTGAAAAATAGTCCGTATATTGCTATTTGCGGCCTGTTATCAATTCATTAAATTCCTTAAAGAAAACTCAGTGCTCATGATGCAATGTGTTTATTGCGGTCCATTCATATTGTTATTGAAGCTTTTCTTACAACTCATTATCCAATGCGGGTGCAGATTGAGATAGCGCCTTTGCTGTCCACGCGAGAAGCTGCTTGCTTAGCTATGGTTACTCGAGGTACCTGCATAAAAGATATAACAGTTCTCTTGAGACCAAACTCTGTGAACTGAGTAGCAAGGTCGAGGAGAGTTGCCGCAAGAAGGCACTAGCCAGCGTGGATTGAGTAATTTTTTTTGGCTTGACGACACGCGCGCTTGAGTGATCTTCTTGATCGCAGGCCCCACATCTTGATTTTTGTGGCCCTTGTTCCGTCATATACTCAAATGCCGACGGATCGCGTTTGGTATTTTTTATCCTTTTGGCCGTCCACGTGTAGCCACTGAGGCTGGATCATTTATTGATGTGCTTGAAATAAATACGAGATCATTATGGTCTTGCTGCAGCCAAGCAATACTGCTCTTGCAACTTGGCTTTTATGTCCTAAGAACTTATTTTATCGTGCAGAGATATCCCAGGGTGCAGAGTGGTGATTTTTAGGCTTGTTAAGCTACCAGTGTTGGTGAAAATGATCTTTCGGCAATGTCACTTCCATCTTTGCAGCTTTCGAATTGTATGGAAGCACGGCAATCCTTTGGTGTCTGTAAAAATATTAGTGCACTAATATTTGTACTCGATTGATAGAGCCTTTTGGTAATGCTTGAAAACCGACAGGTAGCAAAATGTGGTCAGTTCGTATATGTTTGCTTGTGCTGTAAGGAACTGAATGCCAAAGGTAGCTATGCTTACTTCGTTCAACGCATGATGCGAAATCTTTCTGCTCACATTTGTCCAGAAGATCCCACCAAGGCGGATGACAATGTACGAACATCGTATGCAACTTTTTGACTGATTCATTAACGCTGCTGTTGAGCTGCTATTACAAATTTCTCATGTACTATTGCCAAGTTGCCAGTTGAGAAGACTACGATCCATTTGCGGACTTGTAGCGATGCACACCCTGGAATAAACGCAAATATATTTTTCACTTTAAACGGGGGTGGCAATACCTTTCCTTTTATAATTTTTGTTCTTTTGGTTTTTTGGGGGTGTGCCTATACTTAAAGGGGTGTGTGCCAATAACGGTTACCTAAAATTATTATCTTTTGATAAGTTTCCTTAATATTTATTTCCAATACTATCGTATGGAGAAATTTTGAAGCAATAATGCAAAAGCTCGATTGCGTTGGTGGTTTTATGTTTTAATTCACGCCAATTGCTGCTAGAAGCACGAATGAACGGTGCAGAATGAGTCAGCATGCATAGCTTCATATAAATTTATTTGAGTCAGAGATAACAGAAGATTTTTACGTAGGAAGTCAATACTTCACTACAGCCTTTTTAGTATCGACCTATAATTGCTAAGACTCCTGAGCAGCGCGAAACCTTTCTCTGCACGTCATGTACGTGATGTACTCGGAGGCACCTTATCTTCATGTTATCAGTACAGGTCGGCTAGCACTGAAGCAGCAGTAACGAAAAGGTGCATGAACAGAATTGTCAATCTGCCGCAATACTACAGTGCAAGACACGTAAAACCAGCAAACGCAAGTTTTGAGTGGCCAATTTTCGGATCATGAAACCCTACAACTATGACCCTACCGATTTTCCCAGAGTACATTGCACGGCATGCGTCTCTGCCCTGTCCCATGCTCAGTCACCACTAACCACTTACTCGCTTTAAACCTTCGACCTGCCTTTCAAAATAACTTGAACAATTTTGCCTCGCATAACAAAGTTAAGAAGACAGATGCAGGATAAAGGAGAGGTTAAGCGCGCCAAAGCCGATAACACCTTAAGCATTCATGAATTTACTGACAGTTGTTCTGGAGTTTCGAAGGGCAATGATGACGAAAATCTGGACTTTGCATCTGTTGAAGCAAATATCAAACGAGCCTAACAAGCAGCTCCTAAATTCCGTCAATTACCACCAGCCAAACCATAACAGTATACAGGTGGTGCACCTCGAACTCAAAGACGGAAAGAACCGAACTATGGAAAGCTGTTGTTGGCTGTAATATACGACTAAATAGTTTGCTGTTGCAGGACCAGTTTTGCAAAAAGCTGAGGTTAGAGATGAGGGTGATGACGAGGGTGACGTAGAGGATGACGATGAGGATGGTGCAGATTGGACCAGGGCGAGACTGACAACAATCATAAACACACTCGCCAACCCATCAAAACTGGCAAAGCCGAGCAAAGCCGGCGGCTTGCAGTTCGATCTTATCTTTGGCTAATAAATTCTGAATGTGCCCAAATTGCAGCTAGGGTGCGTATTTTGTATGGTCTTTGCGTGCTTGGGCCACACTCTGCCTAGAGGGTGAAGAAATGCCTCTGTCATAGACGAGAAGACACGCAAAACAGAGATGCTATCTGTAGGACAAAGACTGCATATTACTCCTGCAAGAGTATCTTTGAGCAAATAAGTTCAACGCAGAAGTATCAGCTCTGATAGCACATGTCAACCAGAACATCCTTCTGCAATTTAGGTACGCCCCATCTCCCACAAGCTCTGAAAAGACTGCAACGCGCTGGCTCCATTCCCTTGACATCAAGTATTGCACAGTAACTAAAGGATTATATACTGATGGCCATGAAGGGGGAGATGTTATTGCGTACTGTCAGCACTTCTTGGAGCGATTGGCTGACCTTGAGACACGGATGCCGTTTGTTGCTGGGAAGGAGGAAGTTAAAGTTAACAATGCAAATTTTACTACAATCACCCGACCCCCCAATACTGGCATCCCTCCACTCATCTTGGTAACTCATGACGAGAGTACGTTTGCAGCTCATGATGGACTTAAGCATCTTTGGCTACCAGACGGTGAACAACCACTGCGATAAAAACTAAGACAGGTCCATTCACGTCAGCGACTTCCTCTGCAATATCATCGGCCGGTTAGCACTTGATGAAGAAAAGGATGCTCAGCACCCTGACCTACCAGCAACAGGCTGCATCATCATGCATCCTGGCAAGCAGCATGACGGATGGTGGACATCGGAAAAACTGTGCAAATAAGTTTGTGACTTGGTTATTCCAATCTTCGAGGCTCAATTTCCCGGCTGTCAAGATCTTTTTGCCTTCGGCAATGCGACTAGCCACGGTGCATTTGCCGCCGATGTCCTTCGCGCCAGCAAAATGAATCTGTCAAGTGGAGGCGAGCAGCCAAAGATGCGTGCAACGATGTGGCTCTCAGGAAATAATTTTTGCTGATGAGTTTCTTGATGAAACGGTCCGTAGTCAGGCAAAGGGATTATAAGTTGCACTACCTGGTTCGCTAGAAAAATTATGGCCAGTCAATCGGACTTCAAAGTGCAAATTGGATTGACGGAGGAGCGAATTGTTGCCGCTGGTCATTAAGTGATATTCTATTTAAAATTCCAGCTGTCTTGGCATCTTTTCACTGGACGAACTATGTCGGCCATTCCCGAAAAGTTTTACGGTACATGGTCGTTTACCAGAAAGGTCTCACCGGAAAAGTAGCTGAGTATGCAGTGAAAAAGTACAAGCTCAATTCTTCGTTGATGGATGTGGCTGTTATACAACATAAATAGTGAGTGTAATCCTGTAATGGGGCACACATTGGTTGGAGAACCGTTGTTGTGGTACATTTACATTATGGGTGAGAAATCCTTGTTATCCTATTCTAAAATAATTACTTAAATCCCATTTATCATGAGTAACAAATATGGTCGCCGCTAGATTTGTTATCCATAACGGCCGATTTCTATTTTTAAATTAGCTAGGCTAAGGTTTTAGATTATATAATTAAATAAAGTGCCGTTTCTCTTCTGATCTTCAAGCGTTAAGTGACTTCCTAAGGCTTGCGCATTGGTCTGTATGTGATAGAAGCCTTTCTAAGGTATATGTTTTTGGGCACTAGTTGTGACTTGGTTCTGCAAAACCCTGAATTCCTTGAACTAGGAATCATTAAGCTTTGATACCTAAACGTGCGACTCCCTAAATTCTTAAACCCATTTATTCTAGATAAGTAAGAGACTCTTTGGTCTAAAAGTCTTCCTCTGACTTTAGTAGCGAAGTAGCTCCGCTACAACTGGTAGCACTCGTAGTCAATCTAAGACTGAGTCTTTATAAGACTAAGCCTTCACTGAAATAAAATAGTTTTTAAAGTTTCAGAACCGCAACGCACAGCTTCTGACAAGTTCAAAGCTTAGCTTGGGCTTGACATGTAGAGTTCATTATATCCTGGGGACCAGAGGTCCTGCATGAAAGCCTTGAAGCCTTCATGCAATATGAATCCTCCCTGATCGGCCAGGTACAAGATATCTTAGCGGAATATATGCCAACCCGGTACATCTCTGAACCTGAAAAGAGCCGAAGGCTTGCCCTCTAGTTGTAAATGTAAAGACATTTGGGGGGAAAGAGGGAGAAAACCTCTTTATTTGGATTAAGCAAGTGGAGATGTCTATTGACTTCGCCTTGTTCTTAACAAAACGGCAAAAGGTGGCTATGGTCATTTCCAAACTCAGAGGAAGAGCCATGGGAAGGTTTAGCGTGTAACCTAGGCCCTTCTTGGCCAAGACCGTAAATGGTCCAATGAAGCGCGGACGCAATTTGGTCTTGAAGATCGCGAAAACCAAGTTAGTAGGAAATTGTTTTGGCGTTTATTAAACCGCGAAAACCAAGTTAGTAGGTATTTCTTTAGCGTTTATTAAACTCGGTCTCCGACCACAAAAAAGTAATACAGCTTCTGCCTTTGGCATATGCTTGTTCGTTTTGTTTGTCTTGGCTATCAGCCATCGTGTCCCGTACATGTCTTAAGAAACTAAATCGCGTCGCGAGAAACTCGCTTACTTGTTTCCGAATGGTTACAGGGCTATAATCAGCAAGCCAATCAGCTAATTCTCCCCCACCAAGCCTTAGCCACGCAGTGGTATCGTCAACGTAACGCGTGGATGGTGAGACCGTTGACATAGAACAAAGTGTAGCCTATAGAGGCATGGACAGCATTATTTGACGCAAATTTTGTCACTGGGAGCATTAAGCTTCAGCATTTTGGTGTCTGAGCACACACACTGCATAAAACGTCTTCAATGACGTTATTGACACGTTCAGTTTGACCATCGGTCTGCGGATGGTCCGCGGTGGACATGTCCAATCTAGTGCCAAGAACTTGGAAAATCAATTTCCAGAATTTACCAGTGAAACAGGATTCCGGATCAGAGACAATTGCCTCTGACAAACCGTGTTGTCAACCCACGCGATCGACGATCAGCCTTGCTGTACCTTCACCATCAATGGCATCCAGCACAGCCGCTAAGGTAGCCATTTTGCTTAATCGGTCAACAAAGTCCACTATGGTGGAGTAACCGGCCGAATCTTTCAGTAGACCAAAACCAAAAGCCATACTAATGGACTCTCAACATCCAATGGGTATGGGCAGACTTGCCAGTGGCGCAGCAGCATGCGCCGAGGGTTCAAACCCGTTGGCAAGTTTCGCATGTGCGAACGTGTGTGCTGACCCATTTATAAAATTTGAGCCACCAATAAATCTGGCTTACAGAGCCGTAGGTCTTTACTCTATCGGTATGACCACCAAGGACAGTATCATGTGCCACAAAGAGGTTTCGATACTTCAAATCCACATCATGTGGAACAAAGACGCGCGGAGGACCGCAGCATCCGTGGAATAAAGCAACAGGTCGTTTTCGATAGAAATCGATGTAACCTTGCAGGCAAATGTGCCAACAATTTAAAACCCGATTCAGTGCTCTTTAAAGCTCGTAGCAGAACTAAACATAGTTCATCCTTGGCGTAAGCCGAACGGATTAATTCAGTAATACGCAACAGTCATTAAATGAGAAAGCTCATAATCCGGTCTGCATGAAAACGCATCGGCCGAAGCATTATGCTTGCCAGGCTTATACTTCACCTCGAAGTTGTATTCGGCGAAAAGCGATAGCCATCGTCCACTGCTTCTCTAGCCAGCAATAAAACTGATGCCGACTCGGTTTGTTTTGGCTTCAGTGCGCCCAACACGCACTGCGGATATTTCATTCTCCTCATTTGTAAGAACAATATTTTTCTCACGAATATAAGTGTTTTCGATGCTGAGTATTTCTGCATCATTATTTAGTCAGTGATAACATCATCGCTATCACTGAGTTTGTCCAGTTCAATTTTAATTGAATTAATATTGGTATCCTTCAGATTGACCATAGGGTTAGTGCGTGATGAGCAAAAGCTAGATTCTTCTTCGCTAGAACGAGTCCCCCAATTGAATAAGAGCTATTCTAATTCGAAGTGGACATACGTGGATGGCGCAAGCCGTTCTCTAGTAACGGTGTATAGCATGGACTTAATTGTTAACAGCATATTCTACCATCGGCAAGACGTTGCTCCAACACGTAAGAAAAAAAGTGGACGTATCCGCGAAGAATCTCTTCGAGGAAACGATTCGCACGTTCTGTCTGACTCTTCGAGGACGCGATTTACGCGTTCCGTTTGACCATCTGTTTCTGGGCGAGCAGAACTTGACATAGTCAGCCGTGTTCCGAGAGATCGGAACAGTAATTGCCAAAACTCTGCCGTGAACCGTGGATATCTATTCGAGACCAGTTCACGGGGGTAGACCGTGGAGTTTGAATACCATGTCGATAAAGCCACGGGCATAGCCCCGAGCCCTGGTCGACCCTGGTACTGCAACAAGATGTGCCATCTTGCTGAATCTGTCTACAAAAACAAGAAAACTATTGTTTTTGTGATCGCCTTCGGGAAATCTGAAGACGATGTCCATAGATACGGACTGCAAACATTCTGCCGGAGTGGTAGAGGTCGGACATGTCTGGACTGTAAAGAGATGAAGTTACTTAAATTTGAATAGCAGGGTACACAATTTGCACTTTAAATAGGAAGAAGGCTCAGCACCGAAGGTTAAATATCGACAACACTTTGCTATTACTATTCAATCAGGTATTTTTTACCGAGGCGTAATGCATTTAGATAAGCCCGACAAACCGCCACATTTTCTATAAATAAATTGGTGAATAAAAAAAAATTCGCAAAAATTAGAAGAGGAACGCTCATTTATGAGATTTATATATAAAATGTTTGCAGCAAAGATTGATTTAAGCAACATGAAACGATATGGCGATAAAGGAATATTTAATTTATTTAATTCTCATGATAATGATACCAATAATCAGACGAAAAAAAACATAAAATTGGTTCCAATGTATCTTTTTGGTGAATCTGAAGCTTCAAAAACGCGTCGTGGCATTACTAGCTCACAACGTCATTTAAATTGCAGCAGATTTTCCAAAATAACCCAATTCTTTGACTCAATCTTGAAGTCCGGAGTCTTCTAATTTATTCATGAAGGAATTGGACGGGTTGAGATATTTTTTAGGATAGTTGAGGCGGGCTAGTTTTTTACGACCATACCAGGTCCATTTGGGTGTTCGAACGACGTCATCAACCGAGGACCTTCTTTTTTCTCTAGCTGTTTAAGAGCCGTAAAAATGAGATGATAGTCGTTAGGATAATCCCGAATCAATCCTGCGATGGCCCTAAGTGACATTGGGACCTTAAATTGGTCGGAGAGGAGGATGGCGATGATTGCGAATGCTTCATCCTGACGCATAGGAAGGCGCTCCTTAATTTTTTTTATCCACTTGATGAGGAATTTGTCATTAAGGGCATTATTTGTCATTTTATCAAGACAATCATGCCTGAAATCATTCCATAATAAAGTAAAGCGTTGAAAACCCTCCACACGATTGAGATAGGAGCCCCGAAGAAATTTTGGTACATATTTTTATATACCCGTCGGATGAAATTGGCTATTATCCAGAGATTTCGCCAAACTGATTACTGATAAACGCAATTCGTCATGGTAGTAACTTCGGTCCTCAAAACCATGAGAGTCTTGCGTCTGATTAACAGGAAATACCTTCAGCAGAGGTGAAGCCGCAACTTGAAGGTTTGTCTGCAGGTTTTCTATGGCGTCGTTACTCAAAGGTGATACAGTGAGTTTGGAGACATGCCGTAGATTTTCAGAGGATTTCTTGCTCAAGGTCGGAGTGGTGACATGGGAGACATGCCGCAAACTTTCCGGTGAGTCTTTGATCAGGGATGGATCGGTGACATCGGCAATGTGACGAAAATTTTCGAGTGATTCTTCACTGGGATGTGGAGCATCATAGGAGTCAGCCATCTTGATGGGTGTCACTACAGTATGGCTTAGAAGCATGTAAAGATACAACAGCGGGGTAGTCTTTGGCTTGGAAACCATTGTGGATTAGTTATTACTACTTGACAGCAAATTAAATAATAAAGCTTCTGTCAAGTTTGAATCAAGACCAGCATGCAGATCGTGTGTGAGAGCCGTTTGTTGCGCATTCGCGATCTTCTGTAAGCTTCTGCAGACCTCAGTGTTGATCTGATGCGATATTGGCTCTTTAAGAATAAGGGGAAGGATTTGAACAACTCGTGCGCTTTGAGAGCAATTGCTATCGCTTCCAACCCTGACGTACATGACACTTTCAATGCTTTCACTCCCCGTTGATTTGCTAGCGCCTTGACACCACACCTGCCTTCATGGCGTTCCCAGAAAGCCTAAAATTAATAAAGGCTAAGATTTGGAGTATTGCATAAGGTTCTCGTGGCAAAGAGCACGTCGAGACATGACGCAAATAAAAATAAAAAGCTCAATTTATGATTCGGATACATTCAGAACATTTGCTGACCACAAGTATTGCATAATACCGGCACCATTGCAGCGATTTTAAGATCTCGATGACGCACACACCGAACAAACATTCATTGCTGCCTTTATACAAAGCTGGTCTGCGCTGAGTCGTTTATAAGGTGCAAATTGGTGGACAGAGCTACACTTGCAATTATTTTTTCTCGTCTCTCGATGGGCATCATTACTGGTCCGACAACTGGTATTTTTGCTTAAACGCTTGATTTACTATCTCCAATCCATGTTGCCGTTTCTCTGGAAGTATTTATGTAGAAAACTGATCTAAAAACATTTTAGCTTGTAATGTGCGTTCTATATTTTGCATTTGTTTCGACATATTGGAAGCTTAGCCGGCTAAATTAAGGATGTGAAAAACGACATAATTTTTTTCAGGTTAACTACAACAAGTGCAAAAACATGACTCCCAACAACGGCACCATTGCAGCGCTCCAGATGAATCACAAGGTCTCGATGGAACTCTGAGGTTGCTTAAAATATGATTTGGGCTTACAGCCGCAAAAACTTAATTTTACAACAGTTTTCTGCATTGATACTTTCAGAGAAACGGCAGCATAAGTTAGAGATTGTTAATCGGGCGTTTAAGCAAAGGGCTAGTTGTTGGACCAGTAATGACGCCCAGTTTCCGTACCGTCGAGAGACGAGACAGAAAGGTTTATAGTACAGCTTTGTCCATTAATCCACACCTTGTAAGCGACACAATGCAGATCAGCGTCGGTAAAATGCAGCAATGAATGTTTTGGTGTGCGTCATCGACAACTCCTGATTCAATCATATATTTGCACTTGTTGGAGTTAATTATAGATACATTTATGTCGTTATTACGCCCTAAATATTTAGCCGGCTAATCTTCCGAAATGTCAATTAAATGCACGCACTCTACACACTGCCAAAAAATGTTTCAGATTAGATTTCTGCATCCATACATTCATAGAAACGGCAAAAAAGTAAGATTTTTAATTAGGCGCTTAAACAAAATGCCAGTAGTTGGACCAGTATTGACGCCAGTTGTTGGACCAGTATTGACGCCAGTCTTCCAACCCATCGAGAGACGAGACAGAATAGTCACAAGTGCAGCTCTGTCCACCAACCCACAGCTTGTAAATAAAGGGGTTCGATAGCAGAGGAGACAACTTATAGTCAAGGGGTAAATTGGAAAGTATATTAGTCGTTAGAAAACTTGCACATGCATTCAGCTACGCGTTCGTAGAAGCACTACGATGGTCTCGCCTGGGTCGTTTCTCTCTTCATATAACCGACTGCTGAGGTTTCACTTTCTGTGTCCGTTTTAAAACGATTACACTCAAACGTCATAAAGATGTTTGAGCGTACACAAAATGTCCAACATCAACACTCCTCCTCGACTAGAATTCTCCAATGTTTGTCTTTGCCACGAGAAACTTGAATTTGCTGGTCGAAATCGCCTTAGTCAGAAAATCGGCGAGCTGTGACTTGGTTTCAATATACTCCAGTTTAATCACTTTCGCCTTGACTTGGTCGCGAACAAAATGATAGCGTATATCAATGTGCTTCGCTCGACTTTGATATCCTTCGTTTTTCGCAATAGCAATAGCGCTCTGGTTGTCTTCATACACGACGACTGGAGCGTCAATTTTGACCTTCATCTCCATCAATAAACTCTTGGTCCACAAAATCTCTTGAATGCACAACGAAAGTGCCACATATTCAGCTTCAGCAGTACTTAGTGATACACTGCCTTGAAGCTTCGACTTGAAAATGACTGGAGCGCCATTGACCATCACCATGACTCCAGATGTCGAACGTCGATTATCTTTGTCACTGCCCCAATCTGCATCGCTAAAAGCATTCATCTTAAGGTTACCTTGTTTACTACGATAGCAAATTCCGTGCGTCGCAGTCGACTTTAGGTAGCGCAGCACACGAATGGCTGCGTTCCAGTGTTCTTCACTTGGATTTTCCAAATGACGACTTAGCCGACCCACTGCAAACGCAATATCGGGTCTTGTACCTGTCGCCACATATAGAAGTGATCCGACCAGTGATCGATAGGGTCGATTTTCCATCTTCGGGTCCTTTTCCATGCACTTGAGCATGACTTGACCTTCCACACTTGGGTTGTTGACCGATTTCGCTCCAACTTGGTTAAATTTGATGACCATTCTGTCAATGCACGCACCTTGGCTAATCTTGAGCTTCTTTGCCTGCTGTGCATACTCCACCTCAATGCCGAGAATAAATCTCACACTGCCTAGCGTCTTTAACTTGAAATGACCTTGAAGTTCATCGGCAATTTTGTCAACCAAACTAACAGAAGTACCTCCAATCAGCATATCGTCGACATACAACGTTACGTAAACCCACGATCCGTGTCCATATTGACGAACGAAAACGCACGGGTCTGTAACACATGGCACAAAACCCATGTTTCGAAACACGTTTGAAATCGTCTTGAACCATGTTGCAGCAGCCTGTTTTAAACCATACAAGCTTCTGTTGAGCTTCAAAACTTGACTCGGGTCCATGTCGACGCCCTGAGGCGTAGAAATGTATACATCTTCTTCCAAAACGCCATTTAGGAAGGCTGTGTCGACATCGTATTGGCGTATTGTCATGCCGAAATGACAACACACGGCAAGAAATACACGAACCGAGTTCATGTTTGCGACCGGTGAATACGTCTCGTAGTAATCCACACCAAGGGTTTGACGATACCCTAAAGCAACAAGCCGTGCCTTAAATCGATCAACTTCTCCATGCTCATTTCGCTTAATGGCAAAAACCCATTTGGTTCCAATCACCTTAAGACCAGGAGTTTTGTTCACCGGACTCCATGTCTTCTTCTGAATAAGTGCATTTAATTCAGACTTGATCGCATTCTTCCACATCTTGGATTGAGGAGAACAAATCGCATCATGGTATGTAAGTGGGGCCTCCAGAGCTGCATTTGCTTGCTCATAGTCGATGCGATATCGTTTTGGTGCTCGATCTACCTGGTTGACATCACGTACAGGTACGATAGCATCAGAATGATTCAGTGGAATTAAAGCTTGAGAATTCGAACTGGGTGTCGGTGTCAACGCAGTCGGTTCATTGTGTCCGCCATATCGAGATGGTACCATCTCCGAGCAATCAGTGATATTGTTCAGTCCACCTCTGGGCACAATGGCCTGCTCTGTATCTATATCCACATCAACCGGCTCCATGCTGACGTCATCTATATCAAAAGCGGGATCCGGACAGACAGAGATATCTGGACATGGACTCATAGAGTCAAATTCGCTAGGGGGTGAAATTGGGCGAGTGCCAATTTGGTCCACCTCCATAGGTTCTTGTCTATTGTCCGTTGACGTATAGGGCAACTGTACCTGCAACTCATCGTCATCGTCATGGTGATTCATATGTTGAGTGACATCTTGGCCACTAACAACTTCCACAAATTTAGACTTAGGCAGCTCTTGAAACACCACAGACCTCGTAATTTCCAGCCGCTTAGAATCATAGTTCCAAACACGGTAGCCCTTTACGCCCTGTGCGTAGCCCAAAAGCATACATCGAAATGCCTTTTTATCTAGCTTTTGTCGTTTGGCTTTATCAATGTGTGCATACCCTTGCGATCCAAAGACACGCAAATACGACAAGTCCGGTTTTGATTTAAAGCAAACTTCAAACGGAGTCTTTGTCGGGTGAGAAGCACATGTAACACGATTCGTAATGAATATCGCAGTGTTCATGGCTTCAGCCCACCATTTCTTCTTCAACCTGCATGTGATTAAGCAGTGAACGTGTTCGCTCCGTCAGCGTCCGATTCATCCTCTCAGCCATTCCATTTTGCTGTGGAGAACACGGAACTGTCGTTTGATGTATGATCCCAGCATTCCTGCACACTTGATTGAAGCGCTTGTTAATGTATTCGCCACCATTATCGGTGCGAATACACTTTATCTTAGCTGACAATTGATTTTCCATCATCATCTTGTACTCGATAAACTTATCGACAACTTCCGACTTATGCGCGATGTAGTATGCGACTACGTATCGGGAAAAATCGTCAAGAAATGTAACAACAAATCTTGCTCCTCCCTGCGACTTGGTCTTCATTGGACCCATTACGTCGCTGTGAATTAGTTGTAGCAGAGAAGTCGTCTTCACTTCACCGTAACTAGACTTCGGAAAAGTCTTAACCAATGACTTGCCGGTCACACAACCTTCACATATGTCATCGTGATGATTGACATCATCAGACACCTCTGTCATCTTGAAACCTTCAACACAATTTTGGAGGGTTTTCAATGCCTTCATTGGCAAATGTCCCAGTCGAGCATGCCATATGAATGGACTCACAGGCTTGGCAACGCTTAACTCTTGACATGTCTTTGCAGACTCAACTTTTTCATACTCCAGAATGAACAATTTCCCCTTCTGAGTCACTTGAGTCACCACTTCGTGTTGGTTTCTGATCTCGCATATGTTTTTCTGGAACGTTATATGTAGTCCTTTCGCAGACAATGCAGAAATCGACAGAAGTTTACGATCCAATCCTGGAACGTAGAGCACGTCTTCGATACGTATAGGCTTCTGATTCTTCAATACAACTCGAATCGTCCCAACTCCTGCGGCCCTCACTGTTTCTCCATTCGCAATTGATATGTCAACTACTCTATCAAGTGATCGAACTTCCACAAACTCTTCCTCGAACGGGCACATATGGCTACTTGCACCACTGTCAAGTAGCCACCCTTCACCCTCTTGTTCACTCACCGTGAACGCTTGTTCTTCATTCTGTTTCTTTTCAGAATTTTTCCAGCAATCTTGTTTCTTGTGACCTTTCTTGCCACAGATGTAACACGTCCCGGTAAACTTGTTTCTTGTTTCCTTCGACCGAAAGACTTTGCCCTTGACGCTTCTTGTGGCCTTTAATGCAAGTTCTTTCTTGTCCTTGCGAACGATTCCTTCGTTCTCGCGACGAAGCATCTCCTTGGCCATGAACAGATCTATATCCGTCACGTTCTCGATGATCTTGACCATCTGGTCGTACTCTTCGGACAGACTTCCTAGCAGGATAACGAGCTGTTCATCTCGCGATACTTCGTCTCCGATAGCTTGCATCGACAAGCATAGCTCATCAAACTTAAGGAAGTGTTCCATCACACTAACACCTTTCTGCATCTTGAAATCATGTAGTTGCCGACGCATCTGGACTCGATTGTGAATGCTTCGACGAAGAAAAAAGCTCTTCAAAATCTCCCATGCCTCTGCAGTAGACTCTGCCGATCGAACCATGGATTGAAGACTTGGACTGATCATCGTGCACACATTTGCAAAAGCCTTCATGTCATTGACTTTCCAGGCGGCCGCATTAACGTCGCCTTTACCCGGACACTCCGTCGTGAAGAGGTGCTCCAGCAAACCTTTCTTTGCGAGCTTCATTCGAGTGTTAAACTCCCACACAAAATAATTGTCTTCATTTAGAATGGTGTTTGCCTACATCGTACTTGGGCTCAGAACCTAAAGGGGTTCGATAGCAGAGGAGACAACTTATAGTCAAGGGGTAAATTGGAAAGTATATTAGTCGTTAGAAAACTTGCACATGCATTCAGCTACGCGTTCGTAGAAGCACTACGATGGTCTCGCCTGGGTCGTTTCTCTCTTCATATAACCGACTGCTGAGGTTTCACTTTCTGTGTCCGTTTTAAAACGATTACACTCAAACGTCATAAAGATGTTTGAGCGTACACAAAATGTCCAACATCAACAGTAAACGACTAAGCGCAGATCAGCTTTGCTAAAAGGCAGCAATGAATGTTTGTCACGGCGAGTGCGTCATCGAGATCCCCCGATTTATTTGAATCGCTGCAATGGTGCCGAGTCATTTTTTGGCATTTGTTGCCCTTAATTTAGCCGATCTTTTGGTTGTATGTGTTGATAAATGCTATTTCCTATAATAGGAATGACTAATATTTTTTCCTATAGAGAACATATTAAATAAATAAGATTAAAGTTAGGAAGCCTCGAACGGGGCACTACGACTTGTACTGCTTCAGTTGCGAGTGGTGCCTTAATGTAATAGGGCATACATCAGTTGGAGAACCGTTGTTGTATTACATTTACTTTGTGGGTAAAATACCCTTTTATCTAATTTTAAAATAGTTAGTTACTTAAATACCATTTATTATGGGTTATAAATGTGGTCGCCGCCAGATATTATAATCCATTCTTTCCCTAAAATACGATGAATAAATCTGGCGGCCAAAATCTATCATGTTAAGTAGCTAGGGTAAGGTTTTTAGATTTAAATAATCACATAAAGTTCAGTTCCCCTTTTGATCTTAAAGCGTTAAGTGCCTTCCTAAGGCTTGCGCATTGATCTGTAAGAGATAGAGGCCTTTCTAAGGTATATCCTTTTGGGCACTAGTTGCCACTTGGTTCTACGAACCCCTGAATCCCTTGAACTAGGATTCCTTAAACTTTGATAGCTTATACGACTCCCTGAGTTGTTAAACCCATCAGTTCAGTAGAACTAAGTGACTCTCTGAGTCTGAAAGTCGTCCTCTGACTTTAGGAGCGAGGTAGCTCCGCTACACCAGGTAGCACTCGTAGTCAATCTACGCCTGAGTCTTTACAAGACTTATTTCTCACGAAAATGAAGAGGTTCCAGAATTGTCAGGAGCGCAACGCGCCGCTTATGACAAGCTCAAAACCTTATTCGGGCATGAGCACGTGGAATTTATTATTTTCCAAGGACCAGAGGTCCTGCATGCAAGTCTTGAAGCCTTCATGCGGTACGAAGCTTCCCTGATCGATCAGGTACAGAACCATTTACGGAATCTATGCCAACCCGGTACATCTTTCTGCCTAACTCAGAGCAGAGGCTCGCCCTCTAACTGTAAATGTGAAAACATGTAAGGGAAAAGGGGGAGAAAATTTCCCTTTTTGGATTAAGCAGATGGAAGTGTCCATTGATTTTGCCATGTTCGTAACAGAACGGCAAAATGTGGTTATGGACGTTTCCAAACTTGGAGGTAGAGCCATGGCGTGGGCACTGTCGTGCATCACGTCAAGAAACGAAGCTTTTACCTTATGGGATTCGCTGAAACGGCAAATGACGAGCATGTTTGCACCGCCTGATCAGGCTTTTCGCATGCGAGCGCGGCCCCTAGCGACTCGACAGGGTTAGAGAACCCTAGGAAACTTTGTCCAGGAGTTAGGAACTCTCATTGCATCTATGCATCAAGACCCGGTGCAAGAAGCACTTGTAGTGACCATCTTTATGGGAGGTCTCAATGAGGGCGTTGCCTGGACGGAATTGTTCCGATCTCATCCAGCTACGTCGAAGAGGCAGTTGCCATAGCGCTACGCGCCGAGTTTGACTTTAAGTCTGCTCGCGTTAGCACGCCTATTTACCGAACAAGCTCTTCGAGCACATGGGTTCCGTCTAATAGAGCGGAACCTATGGATTTAAGCCTCGTTGAGGAAGGAGAAGAGGCTCTTCAAGCTGTGGAACAGCATAAGACCATCCGTAGATGTTATATGTGCGGAAGCACGAAACATTTACG
>NC_090615.1:7236569-7245544 GCF_004359215.1 Bremia lactucae | reverse complement strand
AAGAATAAGGGGAAGGATTTGAACAACTCGTGCGCTTTGAGAGCAATTGCTATCGCTTCCAACCCTGACGTACATGACACTTTCAATGCTTTCACTCCCCGTTGATTTGCTAGCGCCTTGACACCACACCTGCCTTCATGGCGTTCCCAGAAAGCCTAAAATTAATAAAGGCTAAGATTTGGAGTATTGCATAAGGTTCTCGTGGCAAAGAGCACGTCGAGACATGACGCAAATAAAAATAAAAAGCTCAATTTATGATTCGGATACATTCAGAACATTTGCTGACCACAAGTATTGCATAATACCGGCACCATTGCAGCGATTTTAAGATCTCGATGACGCACACACCGAACAAACATTCATTGCTGCCTTTATACAAAGCTGGTCTGCGCTGAGTCGTTTATAAGGTGCAAATTGGTGGACAGAGCTACACTTGCAATTATTTTTTCTCGTCTCTCGATGGGCATCATTACTGGTCCGACAACTGGTATTTTTGCTTAAACGCTTGATTTACTATCTCCAATCCATGTTGCCGTTTCTCTGGAAGTATTTATGTAGAAAACTGATCTAAAAACATTTTAGCTTGTAATGTGCGTTCTATATTTTGCATTTGTTTCGACATATTGGAAGCTTAGCCGGCTAAATTAAGGATGTGAAAAACGACATAATTTTTTTCAGGTTAACTACAACAAGTGCAAAAACATGACTCCCAACAACGGCACCATTGCAGCGCTCCAGATGAATCACAAGGTCTCGATGGAACTCTGAGGTTGCTTAAAATATGATTTGGGCTTACAGCCGCAAAAACTTAATTTTACAACAGTTTTCTGCATTGATACTTTCAGAGAAACGGCAGCATAAGTTAGAGATTGTTAATCGGGCGTTTAAGCAAAGGGCTAGTTGTTGGACCAGTAATGACGCCCAGTTTCCGTACCGTCGAGAGACGAGACAGAAAGGTTTATAGTACAGCTTTGTCCATTAATCCACACCTTGTAAGCGACACAATGCAGATCAGCGTCGGTAAAATGCAGCAATGAATGTTTTGGTGTGCGTCATCGACAACTCCTGATTCAATCATATATTTGCACTTGTTGGAGTTAATTATAGATACATTTATGTCGTTATTACGCCCTAAATATTTAGCCGGCTAATCTTCCGAAATGTCAATTAAATGCACGCACTCTACACACTGCCAAAAAATGTTTCAGATTAGATTTCTGCATCCATACATTCATAGAAACGGCAAAAAAGTAAGATTTTTAATTAGGCGCTTAAACAAAATGCCAGTAGTTGGACCAGTATTGACGCCAGTTGTTGGACCAGTATTGACGCCAGTCTTCCAACCCATCGAGAGACGAGACAGAATAGTCACAAGTGCAGCTCTGTCCACCAACCCACAGCTTGTAAACGACTAAGCGCAGATCAGCTTTGCTAAAAGGCAGCAATGAATGTTTGTCACGGCGAGTGCGTCATCGAGATCCCCCGATTTATTTGAATCGCTGCAATGGTGCCGAGTCATTTTTTGGCATTTGTTGCCCTTAATTTAGCCGATCTTTTGGTTGTATGTGTTGATAAATGCTATTTCCTAAAATAGGAATGACTAATATTTTTTCCTATAGAGAACATATTAAATAAATAAGATTAAAGTTAGGAAGCCTCGAACGGGGCACTACGACTTGTACTGCTTCAGTTGCGAGTGGTGCCTTAATGTAATAGGGCATACATCAGTTGGAGAACCGTTGTTGTATTACATTTACTTTGTGGGTAAAATACCCTTTTATCTAATTTTAAAATAGTTAGTTACTTAAATACCATTTATTATGGGTTATAAATGTGGTCGCCGCCAGATATTATAATCCATTCTTTCCCTAAAATACGATGAATAAATCTGGCGGCCAAAATCTATCATGTTAAGTAGCTAGGGTAAGGTTTTTAGATTTAAATAATCACATAAAGTTCAGTTCCCCTTTTGATCTTAAAGCGTTAAGTGCCTTCCTAAGGCTTGCGCATTGATCTGTAAGAGATAGAGGCCTTTCTAAGGTATATCCTTTTGGGCACTAGTTGCCACTTGGTTCTACGAACCCCTGAATCCCTTGAACTAGGATTCCTTAAACTTTGATAGCTTATACGACTCCCTGAGTTGTTAAACCCATCAGTTCAGTAGAACTAAGTGACTCTCTGAGTCTGAAAGTCGTCCTCTGACTTTAGGAGCGAGGTAGCTCCGCTACACCAGGTAGCACTCGTAGTCAATCTACGCCTGAGTCTTTACAAGACTTATTTCTCACGAAAATGAAGAGGTTCCAGAATTGTCAGGAGCGCAACGCGCCGCTTATGACAAGCTCAAAACCTTATTCGGGCATGAGCACGTGGAATTTATTATTTTCCAAGGACCAGAGGTCCTGCATGCAAGTCTTGAAGCCTTCATGCGGTACGAAGCTTCCCTGATCGATCAGGTACAGAACCATTTACGGAATCTATGCCAACCCGGTACATCTTTCTGCCTAACTCAGAGCAGAGGCTCGCCCTCTAACTGTAAATGTGAAAACATGTAAGGGAAAAGGGGGAGAAAATTTCCCTTTTTGGATTAAGCAGATGGAAGTGTCCATTGATTTTGCCATGTTCGTAACAGAACGGCAAAATGTGGTTATGGACGTTTCCAAACTTGGAGGTAGAGCCATGGCGTGGGCACTGTCGTGCATCACGTCAAGAAACGAAGCTTTTACCTTATGGGATTCGCTGAAACGGCAAATGACGAGCATGTTTGCACCGCCTGATCAGGCTTTTCGCATGCGAGCGCGGCCCCTAGCGACTCGACAGGGTTAGAGAACCCTAGGAAACTTTGTCCAGGAGTTAGGAACTCTCATTGCATCTATGCATCAAGACCCGGTGCAAGAAGCACTTGTAGTGACCATCTTTATGGGAGGTCTCAATGAGGGCGTTGCCTGGACGGAATTGTTCCGATCTCATCCAGCTACGTCGAAGAGGCAGTTGCCATAGCGCTACGCGCCGAGTTTGACTTTAAGTCTGCTCGCGTTAGCACGCCTATTTACCGAACAAGCTCTTCGAGCACATGGGTTCCGTCTTATAGAGCGGAACCTATGGATTTGAGCCTCGTTGAGGAAGGCGATAAGTTGTTTTCACAAGGTGTATATTTTCTGCAAGCGGAATTCCTTTTTCGGGTGCATCGTGGGTAAACACGCTGTACGCCCTAATTCGAAGAAGATCTTAGCGATCACCGATTGGCTTGTGCCAGTCAATGTAAAGGGACTTCGAATGTTTCTCGGCATAGCGGCGTACTTACACAAGAACTCCCGCAATTATGCCGAAATGACAGAACATTTCTCTGCTTTGTTAAAGAAAGATGTAAAGTGGTCATGGAACGCTGATTTTCAGCAATCTTCTGAGGTTATCAAGCAAAGCTTGATGCAATCGTGATTGCGGACCAAGACAGACCAATTCATGTACAGTGTGTAGCTCTGCCACGAGCCTTAAAGAACTCGGATTCGGGTATAAAATTACCGGCACGTTTGCGTGCAAGGTTACATCGATTTTCTATCGATAACAACCTGTTGCTTTATTGCACAGACATCGCGGACCCTCCGCGTGTCGTTGTTCCTTATGATGAGGATTTGAAGTACCGGATCCTTTATGAGACACACGATACGTTCTTGGTGGTCATCTCGGTAGAGAAAAGACCTACGGCTCAATCAGCCAGAGTTATTGGTGGCCCAAACTTTATAAATAGGGCAGCACATATGTTCGCACATGCGAAACGTGCCAACGGGTTAAGCCCTCGGCACATGCTGCTGCGCCACTGGCGAGTCTTCCCATCCCCATAGAATGCTGGGAGTCCATTAGTATGGATTTTGTTTTGGGGCTACCAAAAGATTCAGCCGGTAATTCCGGTATAGTGGTCTTTGTAGACCGTTTGAGCGTAAAGGCTCGCTTAGCGGCCGTGCCGGATTCCATTGATGGAGAGAGTACAGCTAAGCTGTTTATCGATCGCGTGTTTCGACAACATGGTTTACCAGTGACAATTGTCTCTGATCGGGATCCCTGTTTCACGAGTAAATTCTGGAAATCAATTTTTCGAGTGCTTGGCACCAGATTGGATATGTCCACTGCGGACCATCCGCAGACCGATGGTCAAACCGAACGTGTCAATCGCGTCATTGAAGACGTTTTACAAAGCGTGTGTGCTCAGACACCAAAGCGCTGGAGCTCAATGCTCCCAGTAGTGGAATTTGCGTTAAATACCGCTGTTCATGCCTCTACAGGCTATAGTCCGTTTTATATAAATGGTCTTACCCACCCGCGCGTTCCGTTAACGATACCTGTGCGTGGTTCACGGCTTGGTGGGGGAGAATTGGCCAATAGGCTTGCTGGTATCAGCCCTATTACCGTTTCGAAACAAGTAAGCGAGTTTCCCGCGACGCGATTTAATTTTTTAAGACATGTACGGGACACGATGGCTGATAGCCAAGATAAACAAAATGAACAAGCATATGCCAAAGGTAGAAGCTGTATTACTTCTTATGTGGTCCGAGACCGAGTTTTAATAAACGCTAAAACAATTACCTACCAACATGGTTTTCGCGGTCTTCAAGACCAAATTGCGTCCGCGCTTCATTGGACCATTTACGGTCGTCGTAGCTTACACGCAAAACATTCTCAGCAAGCTGCGTACACACGCAGTGTTTTACGTTTTCTTGCTTAAGTCATATCGGGACCCTTACCACGTGGACTTGAAGGCGCTTGCGCCGAGACAGGCGGTCGTGCGGCAGATTGCTGCATCATCACCAGGATATCCAGCTGGCCCTCTAAACGAGGCTGCTGACGCTCCAGTGTCGAAAGAAGGTCTCGAACCGCCTCAAAAGAGCTCTCAACCCAGCAAGGACCTCACGAAGAAGTTGCACCTCGTGCCGTGGAGCATCAATGCTTCCGCAGAAATTTCAACCCCCTTCCGCGCTGCTTGATGCGCGGGGGAACCTTCAGTTTCATGTGGAGAAACTTTTAAAGCGACGTCGTCGTGAGGGTCAATACCAGTATCTGGGGAAGTGGCTAGGGTACCCCTCTTCTGAAAGCTTTTATGAGTTCGAGGTACCTCTTCGCAAGATTGCCCGTACGCCGTTGACGTTTTTGAGCGCCAAGCTCAGGGTCAACTCGCGTCAATTGATGCTTTTCACCACTAAACGTGGGATTAGGTGGATCTAAAGCCTCAGTGCGGCTTCGATCCTTGGTTGAACGGTCAACCGAAGCGCTGAAATAGTGGCTAGGCCTTTCTTCGTTTTGTGGCATAAATGCCGAACGTTTTTGGCCTTTGGCCTTTAGCTTAGCAAAGTCGAAGCGAAGCTCCGTTCCAAACAAACATCACCTCTATCCGCAGACTCTTTGATATTCCAGATATTACGGAGTTTGTGGGCCCGGTAAACTCATTTCTAAAATGAGACTTCGTTTTCAGATCTTGTTTCGTTTGGGAACAAAACGATCGGAATTTCCCTCGTGGAGGTCACCGAACCCCAAGGGCTTGATCACGTAAACGCGTCAGATACTGGCTTCGCGTCAATACCTTCGGCGTAAGGTATTGCTCATAAAGAGCGTCGCGAGCAGCGATCTCCTCCGGCGTCCTCGCCGTGTCACCGGAGGTCCAGATGGCCAAGCTGTGACCCGCGATCTCTTTGAGGTTCTCTTCCGCACTAAGTGGGGTGAATCTATATTTACTATGAGCTTTAGCTTTTGCTATCTCGGAAGGTCGACGACGAGCTGGTTCCTCTATGTGATTGCCCGCTCTTGCTCTTCATCGAGCGGATTCGTAATGATGCTGGACTTAGGGTCCTGTCCCCTGCTCAATGCAGTTAAGTCATCAGCGGCACCACGGTCTGGGAACGGATTCAGGGTTCGCCGCCGTTCGTCCTGAGGAGAAGGCGTGTAAGAGCGACGCTATTATTCCTCACACACTGACGAAGTGTGAATTTCAGAATCCACCATTCCCTCATCGTCGAGGAAGGTGCTCAGAGTCTGTGACTCACGCTTGATTGTCATTAGACAGAGGAATGGAAAACACAACCAAACGGTTAGCTGTTTAGGTTCCAACCTGAAAGAGATAATGGAGCGAATGTTGTCACTCGGTGTCAACAGTCTGATGGGGGAGGGTGTAATGGGGCACACATCGGTTGGAGAACCGTGGTTCTGGTACATTTACTTTATGGGTAAAATACCCTTTCATCTAATTTTAAAATAGTTCGTTACTTAAATCCCAGTTATTATGGGTAATAAATGTGGACGCCGCCAGATATAAATCTGGCGGCCAAAATCTATCATGTTAATAAGCTAGGGTAAGGTTTTAAGATTTAAATAATTAAAAAAGGTAAAGTCTCCTTTTTGATCTTAAAGCGTTAAGTGCCTTCCTAAGGCTTGCGCATTGATCTGTAAGAGATAGAAGCCTTTTCAAGGTATATCCTTTTGGACACTAGTTGCCACTTGGTTCTACGAACCCCTGAATCCCTTGAACTAGGATTCCTTAAACTTTGATAGCTTGTACGACTCCCTGAGTTGTTAAACCCTTTAGCTCAATAGAACAAACTGAATCTCTGAGTCTGAAAGTCTTCCTCTGACTTTAGGAGCGAGGTAGCTCCGCTACACTTACATTATTTCACGTACTGTAACGGGGTGTATCGTTACATGAAAGTAACACTTAAAGGTTGTTAATTAATATATTATCTTAAAGGTAGATAATTTTTGGAGAATATTACTTTATACAGTAATGTTCAGAATTCTTATCCATAAATAGGTATAGACCATTATATCTATTAATTCCGCAGACTAATTAGCTGTGGAGATAAACAAAAGAGAGAGACGGATTAGATAAGAATTCAGTTGCATGTTTAGTATTGGTTATAGTTAAGTTAGAGTTAACAAATAAAAAGAAGAGTTACTTAATTATATTAATACAGTTTTCATTTAACCCTCTTTAAGCTAGTTACCTTCAAGAGAAGTCTTCGTCTGCACGTACTAGTGTATACGTGAAAAAACGTAAGGCACCACTCGCAACTGAAGCAGTCAAAGTGGACTTGTACTGAAGCAGTGCGAAGTGGACTTGTACTGAAGCAGTGCGAAGTGGACTTGTACTGAAGCAGTACAAGTCGTAGTACCCCGTTACACCTGGTAGCACTTCGATGTCCGTCCAAGGATTCACATTTCCCTAATCTAACATGGACATGTTAGATGATAGTGGGAATACACATCAAGTTTCCCGTGAAAGCTACTCCTTTCTAAGTGACATAGAAAGGAGTGCGGTCGAACGACTGAGTTTGACCGTAGGAAACGATGCAATCTTGGCAATGCTGTCCAATTTAGACAGAGATGCCCTCCATTCAGCCATCGCCAAGTTCATACAACATGAACTTGACGAGATGAAGAAAAAGATAGCCTTGCTGAATCAGCAAGGCTCTCAACATGCAGAACTGTTGAGGTTACAACAGGTACAGACCCCTGTACCTGGGATGACGCAAACGCGTCGTCCCGAAACTCTAAAGATTGACATCTCAAAATATAGGGGAGTCGAAGAAGACTCCCTCTTGAGATGGTTTGTCGAGTTGGACGATGCCATAAGGGCACGTCACATCGTCGACGAGCAAATGCAAGTCACATTCGCTCAATCAAATTTGCCAGATCGTGCCAAAACTTGGGCATTGTCATGCAAGGTCTTACGGATGGTCCCGTAAAGACCCACCTGTTCCGTTTGGAACTAGATACGCTTGAAGAAGCAATATCCGTTGCGGAACAGGAGGACTTTAGCTTGAGACAGGCTCAAACTAGTTCGTCATCATATCGTCCGCCAAGACGACACGAGTTAGGAGGTCCAGAACCCATGGACCTTTCTTACGTCGAAAGCGATCGCAGAATTGCCATCGCTGTCAAAAATTAGGACACTACGCTCATGAGTGTAGTGCCCCGCGCCCAGCACCGAAACGTACTGAACGTAATTTTGGACCGTATGCCAAAAAGGGCAACGGTCGCGGGTCCGGCGTTGTTGCAAAATTGCAACAGCGAGGCGGACCGCCAGAAAATTGTCGAGGTCAGTAGGAGCGCAACGCCCTGCTGATCCAACAACCTCAAGAGAATTTGCGAATCTCTTGACTAAAGTTGCTCCAAACACAATCATTTTGTGACTCTGCACCTGGTGATGAGGTATCCCTCATCACCTTGAAATTAAAGTGACAAATGATTTGTCACTTAGAGCCCTAGTGGACTGCGGAGCGTCAAAGAACTTTATTCGTCGCCAGTCACTAGAGGGTCGTAGGCTCAAATATGTTGAGCGCGACATCCCTCCAACGAGGATGACGGTGCGTCTAGCGACAGGCGCATCGATAACAGTAATGAAACGCGTAGTGAAATTTCACTACACGTTAAGAGATTTACAGTATGATGATGATTTCATCGTACTGGATTTGGATGACAAATTTGATGTCATCCTAGGTTTACCTTGGCTCAGAAAATACGAGCCAAGGATCAGCTGGCAGCATCGATCCGTAAAGATGCCTGCCACTTGTTCATCAGATGGCCATCTGATGAACGTCTTGGAGCGTCCACAAGCGTGTGGATGTACTACGAGTGAGTGCGATGGCCTCACTTGTGGTACGGTCGTTAGTACAACCGCACAAGATCACAGTGTGATTACCAATCACAATGTGGAGTCAGCTGCCGGCGGCTGTGTTAATGCACAGGCAGCGCCGAAGGTCCACCACTCGAAAAGGTCGAGTGGATTGGGACATGAATGTACGCTTAGTGGGCGACATTCAAGGAGTATACCGGTTGCCCAGAAAGGACAACACGATGATCCAAGGTCGAGTAGAGAGTCGACCGTAGTGGACCCGACTGTGATAGCGCAATCACACTCGGAAGACGTTGAGGGAAGAGGTCCCCACGTATTTGAGGAGAAATCCCCTCAAATGGTAGAAGTTACTAGACTTCTA
>NC_090615.1:7225439-7234809 GCF_004359215.1 Bremia lactucae | reverse complement strand
ATCGTATATACGGACCATGCGTCATTACGCACGGCCGTCAATAGCCCACACCTCTCGCAAAGAATGGCGAGGTGGCTATCCTTCTTCGCGGAGTATAACTTCTCCGTCGAATATAAACCAGGACGACTTAATGTCGTCGCTGATGCGTTATCACGCCGACCCGATTTCGAGTCAGCAGTGCACCCCAACAGTAAAAGTGATCTTACTGTTGCAACACTCACTACGAGTGTTCCATCATCAACCTTAGTTGATGAAATAAAGAAAGCCTATAAAGAAGATAAGGACCTTCTTTGTCTGATGGATCATTTAATGAATCCATCCGATAAATCTTTTAAAGATCTACCGGCTTTATATCGATCGTCATCCGATCGATACACAACACGTAACGGCTTATTGTATTACACAGCCGTTACCGGCGACACCCCACGTGTCGTCGTCCCGACTCACAATGATTTGCGCTTGCGCATCATGTATGAGTGTCACGATGCTCCAACAAGTGGACATCGTGGACGTGAGAAGACTTACCTCACGGTAAGTCGATACTTTTACTGGCCCCGCCAGTATCAGTTTGTGCGCAAGTACATTCGTGCTTGCGAGGTTTGTCAACGGGTGAAGCCTAGCCCTTCATCCCGTGCACCTCTTCAACCTCTACCACTTCCGGCAGAGTGTTGGCAGTCCGTATCTATGGACTTCGTCTTCGGATTTCCCGAAGACGACCACAAAAAACAATGGAATACTTGTTTTTGTAGACAGATTCAGCAAGATGGTACATCTTGCTGCGGTACCAGAGTCGATTACGGCTCCGGGTTGGTCTCGTGTCTTTCTCGACACGGTATTCAAACTCCATGGGTCACCCCGAGAATAGGTCTTAGATAGAGATCCAAGATTCACGGCGGAGTTCTGGCAATCCGTGTTCCGATCTCTCGGAACACGGCTGACTATGTCAACATCCGATCACCCAGAAACGGATGGTCAAACAGACGCGTAAATCGCGTCCTCGAAGAGACACTTCGAGGTTACGTCCAATCGTATCCTGATTGGAGCGAGGTTTTACCGATGGTGGAATTCGTCAACAATAATTAGGTGCATGCGTCTACAACGCATATACCGTTCTTCTTGAATGGATTACGTCATCCTCGCATACCCACCCAATTAGAGAGATCCTCTAGTTTAAGTGGGGGGCTCGCACGAGCAAACCAATTCTGGCTCATTCTCATCACGCGTAACAACGACGCGAGTGATGTCGATGTCGATTTCATCGACATCGAATACGAGAATGATATCATGGCAGTACGCACAAAGCGTACTGAAAAGGACGAAACAAATGAGTCAGCACAAGAATTTCTGCTAACTCGAGAATCAATAATCCGTTTCGTTCAGCATTCCATTGCTAACGCAGTGGACCGACAGAAACGGAATGCAGACAAACATGGAAGAGCAAATGTTCATTCATTTCAAATCAATGATTTAGTGCTACTCTCTACTGTAAACTTACCTAAGCGATTATTCACTAATGTGGGTAGCAGTAAACTACTTTCCAAGTTCAATGGTCCTTTCTGTGTACTACATCGCAGAGGCAATGCGTACACAATAGAATTGCCACGTAGGATGCGTTCGCATCCTACGTTTTACGTTGGTCGGCTCCGCCCGTACCATCCGTATGCTGCTTCTTCCGAGGACGGATTTGACCACCCTTTTCAAGAATCACTAAAAGATTCTTGTGATCGCGAACCAGGTTCTCATGTTAAACCATAAGTTTTCATGTCGGTTCCGAATATTCTCGAAACTACGATGAGCTGACGACAGCTCATCGCAAACAGCATGGTATTTCCGTTCGTACTCCAACATGGAGTACGCACTCTTCGAACGGTCTTCCAACCGCTCGATATGGGAAGCCTTCACCGTCTGCTACAACGAGCGACGCTTGCCGCGCTCGTGGTCAAGTCCGTCCTCCAAATCATGGAGGAAGTGATCGATTTTGTCGATTCTCGACATTATTTCGACACACGGTTCGGATCTTATTTTCCCTCCTCCGCCACAACCATTGCTAAATTCCCACGATGATGAACGTTTCCTTGTGGAACGTATCCAGAACCACCGTGATGTGGAGGGGCAGCGAACGAGTTATCTTGTTCGCTGGCGTGGTTATCCACCTTCACATGACAGCTGGGAGCCTCGTTTCCAGCTGGTTGCTGACGTTATGAGTCTCGTCCGTCAGTATAACGAGACCCATCCGATGGTTCGGAAGGCCCATCGGAAAACACGCGCCCCTGGCGCCTGTAAATCGGTTGCAAAACGTCAATCGCGTCACGCATCTCAATAGAGATGCGAGCCCTTCCCCAGGGCAAAGAAAGGGAATAGACATCCCATTTTACTCTCTTCGTGTTATCAACACAAAAACGGACAGGGATCACCCCACGTGAGGCATGGAATTCCAGCCTCACGTGATAACCGATGCAGTTTATACTCTGTACTAGTTGGAGTTCGTTTCTCAAACTTTATGCGAATCGCGTTAAGTCTTTGAAGCCAGACTTCGCATCCAATGTCTTTGACATTGCGAATGAACGCGATCCAGGCTTGCATAAGCGAGACTTTATCTCGCTTATTGTTGCCACTATCCCATCGATGCTTGAAAGAAGCATCGAGATAAAAATCTTCCTCAGCGCGAAAATTCTTCGAGCTGGGATCAGGCCGTGTAGCTTTGTCGCAATAAATGAGGGATATCTATTGTGAGGAGTAGTCTCTCCAGACAAGCTATTAGTTAGCCGTTCGGGCAAAAGGCACGGCTTCTTTTCAGAGGCGAGATGAGACATTTTATTGTCTTCACTCCCCTGAGTGGTACCGACTGAAGCGGGGGTACCACATGAGCTTTTATTACGATGGCTTGCGCAATCGTCATCACCTTGCACATAAACAGGTGCAGGTGACCGTAAGGGAGACGGAACGGGCGATGAGGGATCATCCTCTTCGTCGGAACCAACTCGTCTATCAGAATGAGCCCTCTCATTCGAAGGCTCATAGTCAGCCACCTGATGTTTATCAGGCGACTGTTCTATTCTCCTCGAGTGCATTTGTAGTCGACCTCCAAAGAGGGGTCGTATTCACGTGGTGAATCACCACGTGCACTCGCAACATCAAGTTTTGTGCGAGTGGAAGACACTACGGCAGACGTTCCGTCTGCCGCAAGAGATAACAGTGCGTCACCCGCGGCTGCACGAACCGCAGCCGAAGGCGCAGCACTATCAACACCCCGCATGAGTTTATTCTTTATGCGATGGAATTTAAAATGATGTTTCTGACCAATCAACATCAGTTTAAAATTAAGTGGTCACATAGTGACCACTCCATCCAAGGCCAGTCAGAGTGATTGTCGTTTAAGGGAGGGGTGATGCAACGGGGTCTATCGTTACATGAAATCAACACTTAAAGGTTGTTAATTAATATATTATCTAAAATATATTTGGAGGATATTACTTTGTATAGTAATGTTCAAAACTCTTATCCATAAAAAGGTATAGACCGTTACTTCTATTTATCCCGCAGCCTAATCAGAAACAAAAGAGAGAGACAGATAAGATAAGATAAGAATTCAGTTGCATGTTTAGTATTAGTTATAATCAAGTTAGAGTTAATATATAGAAAGAAGAGATACTTAATTATAAACTAAATACTAAACATGCAACTGAATTCTTATCTTATCTGTCTCTCTCTTTTGTTTATCTCTACAGCTGATTAGTGTGCGGAATAAATAGATATAATAGTCTATACCTATTTATGGATAAAAATTCTGAACATTATTATATAAAGTAACATCCTCCAAATATTATCTTCCTTTTAGATAATATATTGATTAACAACCTTTAAGTGTTAATTATATGTAACGATACACCCCGTTACAGAGCCGGTATAGCCAAACACCCTTTTGGTACTGCGACACACCCTTCCCGTCTGTATTAAATAAAAGCGTCATAAGAAATATTAACTGTACTCTATGGTCGTTCCGCTCCATTTAAAATCAAAAGTTATTCCTTGAGAATCGTCTTTAGATCCGTCTTTTTCGCATTTGAAACATTACCACCCAAATTACAACAGGGAATTGCTATAGCCACACACCCTAATTATCTACAAGAGAGCAAAGTATTCCCTCTGATAAATTATTTACCCGTAAATACAGTATCCTGATATATATCAATGGTTATTAGTTATCGGACTGTACTGAGGGAGCTGCGAGCGTACGCCATGGTTACGCACGATGCATCAAAGAAATGGTATTTCGCTTGCAGCGAATATATACTTCGTGAGATTTGCACGCAACCTTTGCTTACGCATAAGTGTAAGAACATTTCGGACGTGCGAACGACGTACTTTAACGTCCAACTTTCCGCGTTCATGACTCTGCTATGAACGATGACATAATCAAAATAAATTGGTACGAAATCTCCCACCGATCAACAGATTAGTTACACATCTGTTGAATGACGTAGTGTAAATACTAAGTACCAGTGGCATGACTAGCCACTCCCATAGCATTTTGCTGGGGGCTCTCACTGCTGTGAACAGGATGTCCTGCTCAAGCATAATGATCTAATAGAATGCATCCATCAGATCTATTGACGAAAAGATAGAACTCTTTGACATATCATTAAAATGATTACGTCTTTTCGTGGTATTGACATTTAAGTGAAGCGCTCAATTTATTGAACGCACGCACACTGCTAAGTGATCGGCAAAGCAATTGTCAATCGATAATACTTTTTCACGAGGCAATGGTCACTACTTCATCACAGTAATTCGAACCTGGTACCTGGTCGATTTTGCATCGAGTGCTTCTATCTTTAGGCAACTCACACGGTACAGATTCAGGGAAGACTTTCTTAAATTCTGTTAAATCCATATAAAAAAGTTTGTCTTTAAAGGATCACAGGATTGGGATCCATCTGAGTCTTTTCATCGAGGACAGTTTCGTCCATCGAGGAGCTGCTGAGAGCCTATTCATTCTCAGGTAAGTATGCAATGCCGATATTCGGTGGCCGACTGAATATCGGCCAGTGCATATTCCATGGCCGCGTAGTTAACATCTGTGACAAGTACGCAGATCGGCTTGACTTTGCCACTACGCAGATCACGCAAGAACCGTTTCGGTTCTAGCGTTGGCAATTGAGTTATCTCTGAAGTTATCTTCGGAGGCGCTATTAGACCAAGTGTATAAGCGCCTACATTTGACTCATTGTTTACTTAGACATTTAATGTCTCAGTTTTATTGTTGGAACTTATTTTCCAGAGGGAGCCCAGAAACATTTGCCCACAGGTTTCTAAGGACTTATTCCCGCAGATTCTTAGGGAATTATTCCCTCAGTTTATTTGGAGAGTATCCTCCCCAACTGCATCTAGCTGTGATTGTGCTTCCCTAGCGAGATCCTCTACGATCGACTCTCCGGTCGATCGATGCTGCCAATTTATACATGGCTTGTACTTTCGGAGACAATAAAATCCAAAAATGACATCAAATTTGTTATCGAGTTGAAGTACGATGAAACCATCATCGTACTGTTTTTCCATAAGCGTGGATTGGATATTAATTTCACGTTTTTTTACTGTTACAGATACGCCTGTTACTTGACGCACTGTCATCCTCGTAAGAGGGATATCGAACTCAACGACTTGAGCCTGCGATCTTCAAGCGATTGGTGTCGGATAAAATTGTTCGACGCCCCACAATCGACTAATACTTAAGTGGCAATTTACTTGGCACTTTAATTTTCAGGGTGATGAGGTTAACTCATCCCCTGGGGCAGTTACACGCAATGTTTGTGTGTGAGGAGCAACATTCGTAAAAAAAACCTGCAAATTCTATTGACGTTGCTGGATCAGAAGGGCGCTCCGCACCTACTAACCCTGACCGTTTTTTTTACGATCCGCCTTACCGTTGCGATTTTTCAACATCGTCGTGATCCGCCCCCCCCCCCGCTATTTTCAGCGAGAGGTCGATCCTTTTGCTCAGTATTTTAGGCACTGGTCACACTCAGGGGCGTAGTGGCCCATCTTTTAACAAAGATTATATTTTCAATCGTTTGTTACTTGAAGATCGAGGTTTCTCGCTCTTAACGTACGAGAGAATAACGGGTTCTGTTCCTCCATTTTCTTGTCGTCTCGGAGGAGGATATGCTCCAGAGTGAATAAAAGCCTGTTTGAAACTAAAGCCTCCCTGTTCTACTATAGAGATCGCTTGGTCGAGCGACTCTAATTCTAGCCGGAAAAGATGAGTCTTAACACGACGTTTGCAAGATTTTAAATAAACACTGTTATCTGTGTATGTTGGGCATAGGCGTGTAGATCTCGCCTGCCTTGCTTCAAATCCAGGAGATCGGCTCGAGCCCTGAATTAGGCACGTGGCGGCAAAAATGTTTGTCTGAGCCGGGTCTTGAAGACCTCATACGACCCAAGGACAAATAGGTCGTGAAGCTTGAGCCCGAACGCCCAAGATTTGGCACGTCCAGCTAACTTGGACATGCCAAATTTCACTTTCGCCGCATCATCACTGATATGACGAGCTTCTATGCCATCGTCTCATCCGACGAACCATCTCGAATGGAAATCATCTTCGACTGCCTCGATCTTTAGCTTTCGGGTCGACGCAAAAGAGTCACCCGTTAGAAGCATGTAAATGCTGCCGTCTGAACAGTTTCAACCGTAGTCACCCTATTCTCTCAACACCTCTGTGTTTTAAGAGCCTTGCTGGTAAAGCAAGGCTACTTTCTGTTGGCCCCGTCGAGTTCTTGTTAGATGAACTCGGCTATGGCCGCATGCTGTTCATCTGTGTTCAGAGTGAACAGCATAGTGCCAACGGCTGGCCCGCCTACGACCGAACTCATTCGTTCAATCGCTCCCGATTCAAGGTCACTCAAATGAATAAACCTTTCACGCGCTAAGTGATAGCCTTCTTGAGGTGCTTGAATGCTCCCTCCTTCTTCATCCAAATGTACATGTTGGATGGAACGTGCGTTGGCCGTTGAACGGACTACATAGTGATACCAAGTGTAACGCGGCACTATTCGCTAGTACTGATCATTACAGTGTAAGTGAGGTGCCTCAAAACTTCACGTACCCAAAGGCACAGAGGAAGGTTTCTATGAAGTTTAAGGTAATTTGCTTAAAGGTCTAGACTAAGGCTTATAAATAGAGAAAAAGCAAAACTGTATTAGTATATTTAGTTTCCTACGTATCGATCTTCTATCTACGACCGAACTTATTATGTTAATAACTGACTATGTATGGCGCCTTCTTGCGCACCGCACAATCGTGTTTTGTAACGTTGGCGGGTTTGATTAAAACTAAAATTAACAAAACAATAAAACTAATGTCTTATTGCACCAATATTACCAAATTTAAAATTTTGGAACTTTTAAGTTAAATATTTTAATACTTCTTTATTTATTTCCTTTCATAGGAAACAATAGCTGTTATTGCTCTTGTAGGAACTAATACTTCTGTAACGAAATACCTTATTACATTCCCAATTTCAGTAGCTCGAAAGGCCTGCAGAAAGACTTCGCACAATTTGCTACTTGTTTGATTAATAGCAAGATGCTTTTAACAAAAAAAATACGATTGAAAGCCGACAAAAGCTGTAACATACGGAAATTGTGGCTTGATTACGCTATCGTGAATACAAAAAAGAGCACTTATATCCGCCTATTTTAAAAGTAAGTATGCACGTCCGCAAAAGTTAGTAGAAGAAAAGTTGTAACGGGCTAAGATGCCCTAATGAGCACAGTCCCCGTTAGGTAGACTTGGTGTACTTAAGGGGATGGTCACTTTCTAAATTCAAGTAATTAGACCCAGCACTCAAGTGTGGTTCACATTTGTAACTAACCCTTGTGTATGTGATGCACATGGGTGCATTCACATTAGAAGGGATGACGCCTAGCGTCATCCGTTACGCGAGGTATCTAGAAATGTACGCTCGCAATGCATGTTAAGTGTTATCTATAGAGATGACATTTTGATTGGTTAAAAAATTATTTATATATAATACGATTAAATATGAATCAGTCTCAAATTACTTCCTTCTTGGTAAGTGCGCACGAGGAGCCGGGTTACGGCTCCCGTGACGACACTTAACCAGAGTACTTAGTGCGTTGGATGATGTCGCTAACGCGCCCACCGCAACTACCTCACTGCACGCAAGAGAAGCTGATTAAACCGCTTCCTCGCTGGGCTAGAGTGTGTGTCAAAGTAGAGCGTGGTCGCATCATTAAGACGTGCCAGCCTCCACTTGATAGCACCTGCAACCATCCCACGACCCGTATCTCTGCGTGTGTACGTGAGGATAAAACTCAATATTAGTTGGGCACATTTCTCCCACCTCTCCGAACATCATCGAAAGGTGGCAGGGCTTATGGCGCAGGGACTTGGTGAACAAGTCCTGGCCAGGCTCCTGGGTAGTCCTCCTGAGCAACATGTTGCCCAGTTGGACCAGTTTGAGGCATTCGTCCTCGGACAGCGGAGGGCCGCGTCATAGGCACAGGGCCATGCTGGGGCGAATCCGTCACTCAGACTTAGGATGAGCTGATGCATGAGCAGGCTCGGAGCGAGGGTCTCAACAGGACTGTTGAGTGCTCTCTGCCCGGCCGCATCAGCCGAGGCCCATTCGGATAGACCCGCCCAAGTTCGATGGAACTGCGGCGCACACGATTGTCCACCGGCTTTTAACCGTGAAGCCGTGCGGTGTCGCCCAGCTCATCGAGGACGACAGCCGGATGGTGTCGTACGCCATGTCGCATCTGCGCGGTAAGGCCTCAGAGTGGGCTTACTCGGCGCTTATGGCGGATAGAAAAGCGTTCCCCTCATGGGCGATCTTTAAGGATAAGATTCGCGCCATGTACCAGCCGCCGAACAACGAAGTGTTGCTTCAGGCGCGCTTCTTTGGGGCGCGACAGGCGAAGCGATCTCTGCAAGAGTATGTGCAAGAGATGCGCTCGCTGTCCGCATCCATAACCGTAGGTCCGATTCCGGAGCACATTAAGGTGCCCACGTTTATGAACGGACTACGGCATGGCCCATCGCGACAGGCCCTTTTCAGAAAGGTGCCGTCGACGATGGAAGAGGCAATCCAAATTGCCTTAGTTGAGGAGCAATCCTACAACAGTGCCTCGGCGACAGCTTGGTATAAGCCGTCGGCCGAGAGGACAGATGCCACTCCTATGGAGTTGGGCAATGCAGACGTGGTCTGTTTTAAATGCGGCAAGCGCGGCCATATGATGGCTCGCTGCTATGCCAGGGTCCCTGCTGGGGCAAAAATGCCCAGCAAGAGGACTCCCTTCCCAAAGGGCGATGGCAAGAACCAGCGTGCGAGACGCATGAGTTCTGC
>NC_090615.1:7198253-7219709 GCF_004359215.1 Bremia lactucae | reverse complement strand
GGAGAGCGAGGGACATCACGCGAGTAACGCGGACCCCTCAGCATTATCCGTTCGAAAAGGTCCAAGCGAGTCTTCAGGCGTTCATAACCCTGACGAGCCTTCGCTCGGACATCAACGAGATCCGAGGTCAGTCGTGAGACTTGACTCTCGAGATCCGAAATACGTCGTTCAGCAGCGCTTAACGTCTCTGAGTGAACGGACGAAGGTAAGGCAGCCGCGAGTAGTTGGGCGAGATCGCCGCTCCTATCGGGCGCCGCCTGCACTGATGGATGCGGGTGGGATTCAAACTTCGTGTTGGAAGATTGCTTGTCCACCGCTCCGTGAGGCAAGGGTACAGATCCTTGTCCAATGGAAAGGTTACCCTAAAAGTTTTGACTCTTGGGAACCGATCGATACCCTACGTATTGATGTGCCCGGCTTGATTGCTGCCTATAAAAAGGAGCACCAGCTGAGGCCACTTCGCTAGTCTCAAATGGACTAGTATTAAGAAACAGAGGGTACAGTACCGCGCATGATTTCTTACACACGCAAGCGGGCGAAATTAATTCGCTGCGACCGCTGTTTCATCGCATTAAAATGCGGATGAATTCGGCGCAGGAATTCCGCCTCGTATTTGTCGGGCGTTTCATTGAACGCAACACGACCGGGATCGGGAAAATACGCTCAACCGATCTTCGCTAAGCCGTCCATGATTCAAAGACGCCATAACAATTATGTGCATCTACAAGAGCGCGCTCTAAGAGCGACGCTCTCGGCCCGTCTAAACGAGGCCATTTAGATGGAGGGGGCATCTTTGAAATGCCACCCGTGACATAGCCACGTTCCAAACGACTGGCTTGTGATACCGACTAAGCGCGTTCACGTGTCGTCGGCGGAGCTTTAGGCTCAGAACCCTCTTTGTCAGAACCATTATGAGCACCGGTCTGATCATAAAGCGTTGTGGTTTTACCCAACACAGAAGCGGCTGCGCCTTTATAAGTAGCGATCTCATTAACAGTCGCTGCGCCATCCAGCGCAGACGACGAGACAGCATTCGTAAATGATGCTGTCTCCATGTTGTGAGCCATGAGAGAAGTTTGGATGGGCAATAATGCCGCATCATCACTCCTCATGAGCTCGTTGTCCACATCACTACTATGAGGTGACGGCAACGGTGTCGACTCATTGTTGTTGACAGTAAGCGACGGATCAACATCCTGACTGTTGAAGTGGGATGGATCCTTAAGCCCTGTTAAAGCAACAGCAGCAGTAGCTGTCGGCATTTAAATAAGGCATTTGACGCTGCCGGCGTATTAACGCGGCGTGTGCGCTTAGTGCGAGGTTGAGTGTGCTTCTTCGCAGCCGACCCACCAACGTGGTCCCTTTACGGTGGCATCTTTAGCGCCGTGTGTGTAAACACAGGTCGCTAGAGTGATTGAGAGAGCTAGCGGCGCGTAAAACTGCTCGCAGTTCCTCTTTCCTCTTTGACGAATTAAAAATGTGAATTCGTTCTGTAAGGGGTGATGGTGTAACGGGCTAAAGTTTCCCTAATGTTACAAAGTTCCCGTTAAGTACATTTTTTTATTTTGGTTTACTTAAGGGGATGGTCAATTACTAAAAAATAGTAATCAGACCCAGCACTCGGGTGTGGTTCACATTTCTGACCAACCCAAGTGTATGTGATGCAGATGGGTGCATTCACATTAGGAGGGATGACGGCTAGCGTCATCTGTTACGCGAGGTATCAAGAAAGGTACGCTCGCAATACATATTAAGTATTATCTGTAGAGACGACATTTGTCTGAAAACTACTTCCTACGAGGTCGCTAGCGCGCCCACCGCAATTACCTCACTGCACGCAAGAGAAGCTGGTTAAATCGCTTCCTCGCTGTGCTAGGGTGTGTGTCTAAGTAGAGCGTGGCCGCATTACGCTGTGCCCGCCTACAAAAGTAAAAAAGTTAATCATTAGCTTGACCTTCAAAACTAACAAACACGCATGCGCAAAAGCGTACAAAAGTAAAATAAGTTAATTATTAGCTTGACCTTCAAAACTAACAAACGTGCATGCGCAAAAGCGCCCTTGTCGCTTATTTCCAGCTCACTTCTCCTTCATGTTCGATTTGCTGCTCTTTCTTTTCGCTTTTTTATGGCTTGCCAATCAAGTGCAGGCGCTCTTGGCTTTTTCTCTTAAGTATTGACTGGCTGCGTAAAATCAGTTTATTAACATCGCCAAACGAAAACGCGGCAAGGAGCAGTCACACTCACACCCCCACGCTACAGTCCTCACGCTGTTAACTTATTGCAAATCTTCTAGCTTTCGCTAACTTATGCGATGTTACGTTCGCCGTCGTTGGAGTACAGCAAATGTATGATCAATTGGTTTGACACTTTTATTCGTTAATAATGCGCACCACCCTTGCGTACCCGCTGTTCTTTCCGTATGTGATAGCAAAATGCTTCGTGGCTCCATTCTTGAGGGGGGTATAGCCGATGTCGAGCATTTAGAGTTATCGAGTGCAGCTCACGCCATGACCAGCGCTAAAGTATTCACACGGTTACAGAGTCGGCAACCGATCTCGACGCCACCCAAAGTGCCGTCACTTCGCGAAGTGGACTTCGCATACATTGATTGATCAAAAATCGAGGGCTCGGATGTCCGTGGAACCGCCTCATGCGGCTAATTAAGCACCGCGACCATCGACTCGTCCGATTGATGACGTTGTTGTGAGCGACTTCATGCTGCAGCGGCAGTCAATAATCTGGTTCGCCTGGAATACACTGCAGGCCTGGGTGAGCAAACAAAAAGGGAACGCAGGCAAACGCGAAGAAAGAAGCGGAATAATTTTAAGCCAGGGGATCGTGTACTCCTTCCGGACGAAGGCATACGAGACTCAGCAGTAACAAATTTAAGAGTGAGTAAACTCGCTCTAATATTAATTGAAATCTTTATGGTACTTAAAAGGTTGGAGAAGCCTACACTCTCGACATTCCCACGTCCCTGCGATTGCACCGACATTCTACGTCGGGCGGCTGGAGCCATATCGTCCAGCTACGCTTCCGAATCTGCTCCGCGGGCTGAATCAGTGGCATAAATCGGGCGTCCATCTCGCTATCCTGTCGCTGAGCTGACATCGGGCGAGGCTGCGATCCAGCTTGCGGGTGACCGACGATGTAGCGATCCAGTATCCTTACACGCTCATCTCGCTATTCGACTGACGAACCTCAGTCAACGGTCTGCTCCAGCATCGCGCATTGACGCTAATTCCGCTTCGATCTGAGGGTCAGTAGCCCGTATTGTCGCGTAGTCAACGTCGTCCGGGGCGACCCGGATGAACGCAGTACGGTCGCGATAGTCCACCTACTCTTGTGGACGCTGCGGGTGAAATTTGCTGGATCGTGATCGACTTGTTGACAGTTCGGATCCACGGAGTCCGTCTGATCAAATGGCACATGGGGAGTGTGCGATTCGGATCGCGCTCCGCAACCAGCGGCGCTAAGTGCGCACTTCCGCGAGAAAGACACATGGGAATTTCGCTCCTCCATTCTTCGTGAAATTCCAAGTAGTTTGAAGACCATTCGTGCTTGGTATCTGAAACCTCGGGTCACCTCGGGACAAGAATAAAACACGACGAATTTCAGGCGTACGGAACCGACTCCGAGATGCGAATCCGGTCTCCGCCTCACGCGAGTAGTCGCAACAACCTGTATATATTAGTGGACTCAGACTCCGCTGTCGGCGAAGTCGATGCGATCCGCCAAAAATACTGAAGGTTTCTTCTCACCAAGGCTACGCTCGTACTTGCCGACCAAAGCCTACTCGATCTCGCTGAGCGGTCGCTAAGCGATGTGATTTTCTAAGCTGCCCTAGTCGGTCGAGGAATGACGGTCACCCCTCAACCACTTGGACGAAGCAGAGGCGGTCCTTGTTCCAAGCATTCTCATACACGCTGTCGCGTTAGGCGCTGAGAAAATGATCAGCGCGAAATTCTCCCCTCGACCACCCAACAGACATAGCTGCAACCGCTGGATATCATCCGATTCCACCGCCGGATAAAGGAACACCACGACGTTTGAAGCGCATCGTATCCAACGCCGTCAATCATCTTTCCACACAGGCTGCGGAAGCACCGGAAATGATACCGCAGGGTCAGGAGAGTCTGGAGTATTCGCTCCGAAAAAGTCGTACAGCGCCGGCCTAATGTCGCCGTCCATTATGTGAACGCATGCCCTGCCGCTGATGGCCCTGTCTTGGAATTTTAGTTACGGGGTCTCAATTTTAGCACGGATAGCTTGAGATATGAAATCCTTCCAAATTTGAGAATTTGTGCTAGGATTTATTTAGTAACGTCGGCAAATAACACATTAACTTGCACCACACGTAAAAGCTCAACTGCACGAGATGGTGACTGACTGGTCCTTTCCCATAGAAATTGGAGTTTTTTGCTTTATAATGGATCGAAAATACATAAGGACTTTATCCGAATGCCGACTCATGCATAACGACGAACATATTAAAGTCATATCACCGTTCAGAATTGTTGGTCCAACACCTTGGCGAGTGTTTCGACCTTTGAAGTCACTCATAACAGATAGACATTGCTCGTAAGCGTAATCGATTACCTCTTTCTTTGGAAGAAAAGTGACATGATTGAGAATTGAGTTCGTCTTCTTTTGGACGTATTTTTCTCCAAATGATAGATGAAAACTGGTAATTTATATCGTTTTTGTCCACTCTCGACCTGCTTTACTGCAAATTGCAGCCTCATATCTCCCAGAAAAATCAATGATATCACTGACACAATTGTGTTTCTTAAGTATCGCCATGAAAGACTCGTCAAGACAGCTATTTCGTATTATTGGGTAGGTGGGCACACCGAAAATAGTATATTTTAGACTTGGTATGGCCTGCGTATAGTCCTTCTCCCAGTTCACAGCTGAGAGCAATTCCGACAGCTTCAGCTCTTTATGTATCCAATATTTGAAAAGAGCTCTCCTAAGCTTATTGGAGACGCAGTAATTAGTAGTCGAAAGTTTTGCCAAAACACGAGAGGCATCCCAGTTCCCAAGTCTCTTGGAGAGTACTATGGTGGTAATTGCATACGCTTGTTCCGGACTCGAAAAACTTTTGTTAATTTCATGAGACCAGTTATGAAGGGTGCGAGTTTGAGGAAGCCTTCCTTCAGTAATTTCATGACTCTCGATGTGAAGTGTGTAAGTGCTGTGTTCAGAGAGAAACACGAGTTGAATATCGTGATATAGATGCGGGATACATATTTTTTTGTAACGGGGCATTCTTTGTTAGTACTGTTAAAAGTACTAGTCAACCTATACTGATTACAGTGAAGGTGAGGTGCTTAGATTAATTTACGTACACGACGTGCAGAGGAACGTTCTAAGTAGCTAGAAAGTCTTATTTAAGAAAGGTAAATTTTAAAATTCAAGAGTAGAGAAAAAGTAAAATTGTATCATGTATTAAGTGCTTTCCTAACTGGATTTAATATATTCATAATCGACTTTGCAATGCACCTCCTCGCGACGCCTAATCCTGTCTATCAACGATTGGCGGGGTTGATTTATACTTAAATCAACCAATCAATAGATCTTAAGTTTTATTAAATCAATATAACCGAATTATGTAATTTTGGACTATTTAGTCAAATTAATAAAATAGACTTATTCATTTGATTCATATCAGAAATACTATTTATTATTCCTCTCAAAGAAAATGATACTTATGTAATGGTTCACCCCCCTGAACAACGGTCACTTAAGTGAATGTTGAAGGTGATAGAGTGTACTAATATATATATATATTAATTAGCACTTGTTGGTTTTATTTTAATTTTAATTTTAAATTGCGCATGGTTTTGAAACCCGTGCGCGTCGCCTGTTAGCCAGCAAAGCTGGCTGCTGCAACGCTCAGTGCAGCGGTTAGCGTTGGGAATGTAGCAGTAGACACTAATGCGTCTACTGCGGGAAAGAAGTCATCTGTTACTCGCATGGTAGGCCGAGTAGAAATCACCCGACTTGTTGGCCTCAGTTAAGGCCTCCGGATCACCCGAGGCCGAGTCCGTAAAACCTTCAAATTCTTAAGTCACAACCGAAGAGATGATGACGATGTTGTTTGGCACTTCGTCAGACCCTTTTTGTGCGGAGTCATCCTGTGATGATTTTATGGATCGGGTGATGGCAGTACGCATCACCAGGAACAAAGTGATCGTTAGGGCACTTCGGTAAGCATGCTACTCGTGGCACTAGTATGCATCACCAGAAACGAAGTGATCGTAAAGGCACTTCGGTAAGCATGCTACTGGTGGTACTAGCATGCATCACCAGAAACGGAGGGATTCCAAAAATTACTCCGATAGGAATGTTTTCGTTAAGGTTAACATAAGCCAACGGGAGAGGGACCGCAATGTTTTGCGGTTCGCTACTGAAAAGAAACCCTGATTGTTTTTAAGGGTAATTTAACTCGTTGGTCTTTTACGACCACCGATCGTTATGATATTTCGTTATTCGACTCCTCCAGGCTTCACAAGCCTGGTTACGATGAACAGGATTCTTCATCGATGCCTTTTTTCGGCATCGGTGGTACACTTGCAACCGGGCAAAAGATGTCAAACCTTTGTTCCAAGCTTGGACAGCATTTGTACATATCATGTCCATGCTGTTTATAAGGGTGCAGGTTATGCCTCTAAGGAAGCATATTCCCTTAAAGTACTCATTGGAGGACGCTCATCTCTTGAGAGATGAATCATTTTACAAGCGCGAGAAGCGCTCATTCTCTGATGACCCTCGTCGAGGAGGATAGGTCTCATCGTACTACCGGAATGTCCATCATTAGTTTCGGTACGAGATTCCAAACTATCCTGCGGGGTCGGAGACCCTAGCCATCTAACGAGAGAACTCGTTGGAACCCCTTCTACCTCACTATTCGAGAAGCGTTCAACTGAAAACGCTTTTCATCACTCCAATCCGTCAATGGATGTGAAAGGGTAGGAAAAATCGGGTTCGCCTCCTTTGACAAACTGGCGTCGAATGAGCCCTGGTGAACCAAGGATGACATATGACAAATTTGATGTCGTCAAATTCCAGTACAAAGAAACCTTCATCGCATTTTATCTCCTCCAAACCTAAATTAAAAACAATACTTTCTGTAAAAGTTGCTGTATTGGATAATTTTCCTTACTATTATAAATGCGCTGGTGGCTAGGCACACTGTTATCCTCGCTAGAGGTATATCGCGCCTAATGAATTTGACCCTGCGATCTTCCAGCGATTGGCGTCAACTGAGCCATGGTAAACCAAGGTTGACATTAAATTTGTTATCTTAATTGAGGACGATGAAATCATCCTCGTATTGTTTCCCTTAACTATAGGTATTGGATACCAACTACACGTTTCCTTACTGTTCTAGATGCGCCTGTAGCTAACCGCACTGTCATCCTCGCTAGAGGTATATCACGCTCAATAAAATTAAGCCTGTGATCTTCGAAAGATTGAGCCATGGTAAACCAAGGTTGACATCAAATTTGTCATCTTTATCCAGTACGATGAAAATATCCTCGTATTTTCTTCCTATGTCACATGTATTGGACACCAACTACACGCATCTTTACTGTTACAGGTGCGCCTGTAGCTAGCGGCAACGTTATCCTTGCTAGAGGTATATCTCGCTCAATACATTCAAGCTTGCGACCTACTATCGATTGGCGTCGAATGAGCCATGGTAAACAAAGGTTGACATCAAATTTGTCATATTTATCCAGTACGATAAAATTATCCTCGTATTGGCTTCCTTTAGTACATGTATTGGACACCAACTACACGGATCTTTACTGTTACAGATGCGACTGTAGCTAGCCGCACTGTTATCCTTGCTAGAGGTATATCTCGATGATAAATTCAAGCCTGCAACCTTCCAGCGATAAGCGTTAAATGAGCCATGGTAAACCAAGGTGACATTAAATTTTTCATCTTGATCCAGTACGATGAAATCATCCTCGTATTGTTTCCCCATAAATATAGGTATCGGATACCGACTTCACGTTTCTTTACTGTTCTAGATGCGCCTGTAGCTAACCGCACTGTCATCCTCGCTAGAGGCATATCGCGCTAATAAATTCGAGCCTGCGAACTTCTATCGATTGGCGTCGAGTGAGCCATGGTAAACCAATGATAACATATGACAAATTTGATGTCGTCAAAATCCAGTACAAACAAACCTTCATCGAATTGTTTCTCCTTTAAAGCAATATTGGATACAAACTTCACGTATATTTACCGTTACAGATGCACCCGCTGCTAGACACACTGCTATTTTCGCTAGAGGTATATGGAGTCTAATGAATTCGACCCTGCGATCTTCCCACGGTTGGCGTCGACTGAGCCATGGTAAACCAAGGCTGACAATAAATTTGTTATCTTAATCCAGAACGATGAAAAATTTCTCGTATTATTTCCCTTAACTATATGTATCGGATACCAACTTCACGTTTTCTTACTGTTATAGATGCGCCTGTTGGTAGGCGCACTATCATCCTCTCTAGAGGTATATCGCGCCTAATGAATTTGAGCATGCGATTTTTCAGCGATTGGCGTCGAAAGGCCATGGTAAACCAAGGTTGACATTAAATTTGTCATCTTGATCCAGTACGATGAAATCATCCTCGTATTGTTTCCCCATAAATATAGGTATCGGATACCGACTTCACGTTTCTTTACTGTTCTAGATGCGCCTGTAGCTAACCGCACTGTCATCCTCGCTAGAGGCATATCGCGCTTATAAATTCGAGCCTGCGAAGTTCTATCGATTGTCGTCGAGTGAGCCATGGTAAACCAATGATAACATATGACAAATTTGATGTCGTCAAAATCCAGTACAAACAAACCTTCATCGAATTGTTTCTCCTTTAAAGCTATATTGGATACAAACTTCACGTATATTTACCGTTACAGATGCACCCGTTGCTAGGCACACTGCTATTTTCGCTAGACTTATATCGCGCCTAATGAATTTGACCCTGCGATCTTCCCGCGATTGGCCTCGACTGAGCCATGGTAAACCAAGGTTGACAATAAATTTGTTATCTTAATCCAGGACGATGAAAAATTTCTCGTATTGTTTCCCTTAACTATAGGTATCGGATACCAACTTCACGTTTTCTTACTGTTATAGATGCGCCTGTTGGTAGGCGCACTATCATCCTCTCTTGAGGTATATCGCGCCTAATGAATTTGAGCATGCGATTTTTCAGCGATTGGCGTCGAAAGGCCATGGTAAACCAAGGTTGACATTAAATTTGTCATCTTGATCCAGTACGATGAAATCATCCTCGTATTGTTTCCCCATAAATATAGGTATCGGATACCAACATTATGTTTCTTCAGTGTTATAGATGAGCCTGTTGCTAGGCGCACTGTCATCCTCTCTAGAGGTAAATTACGCTTAATTCATTTTAGCCTGCGATCTTCTATCGATTGGCGTCGAATGAGCCATGGTAAACCAAGGTTGACCTTAAATTTGACATCTTAAACCAGGACAATGAAATCATCCTCGTAATGTTTCCTTAAATATAATATTTCGGATACCAACTAAACGATCTTTACTGTTATAGACGCCTGTTGCTAGGCGCATTGTCAATTTCATTAGAGGTATATCGCGCTCAACGAACTGGAGCCTGCGATCTTTTTGCGATTAACGTCGAATGAAATTGTTCGACGCTTCAAAATCGACTTGGGATTTTAGTTGCATTTTAGGCCACAATTTTTTTAAAAGTGATGAGGTCAAGCTCATCACCTGACGCAGCTACATCAATGTATTTTTGAAACGACCAATTTTCGTCGAAAGGCCTCCAATATCGTTCGACGTTGCTAAAACAGTAGGGCGCTCCACACATACAGCCCCGAGCAACATATTACTTTTGTCGCAACATCATTGATGCGGCGAGTTTTATTGGTGTCGTCTGGTTCGACGAACCATCTTAAAAGGAAGATGTCTTTAACTTAGAGGTTTCGATCATTAAGGTTTTGGGGTCGACCCGGAAGCGTTCCGCTAGCAGCATGTAAATGGTTATGTTTCAATTGCTGAGCACCGAGTCCTCTCAACACCTCTTCGTGTTGAGAGCCTTGCTGATAAAGCAGGGCTGCTTTCGTAGGCCCGTCGCCTAATATCTGGCTGCATCGACTTACACAAGGTCAGAGCAACGAGGTGGTCACCATTTTTTTATCCAGCTTTTCACAATTCGAACCGAGATCGTGTTGTATCAACTCGGCTTTAGCCGCATGTTGCTCGTCTTTTTGTAGAGCGAACAACATGGCGCTAACGGCTATCCAGCCTTCGACCGACTTCATGCATTCGATTGGTGTCCATTCTAGGTCAATCAAATTACTGAATCTTTCACGCGTTGTGTGATAGCCTCTTAGAGGGACTTGAAAGCTCCCTCCTTCTTCATCAAACATATAATGTGCGTAGGCCGTTTAACAGGCTTCAAAGTGCGACCAGGCTTAATGGGCACCTTTTGCTGGCACTGACTACAGTGAAGTTAAGGTACCTCGATACATTCACGTACACTGACGTGGAGAGCAAGTATACAAGAAGCTAAGAAGTCTTAGCTACTTGAGTTAGATACTAAGGCTTTGGTATGGAGAAAAATAGAGATTGTATTAATATATTAAGTTCTTTTATAAGGATCTTCGATTTGCTGGTTTTAATATATTTACCACTAACATTGAATAGCGCCTCTTTGCGCACCGCCTAATCGTGTCTTATATCGGTTAAAGGAGTCGATTTAAACTTAAAGCAACCAATCAATAGATTTATGCCTTGTTGCCTCAATGTTACAAATTTTTATAATGTTGAAACTATTAAGCAAAAATTAATAAAACGTAATTTTGTATTCGTTTATTTATTTTTTACAGTGATCATGAATAAATATTTTTGTTCACTTATAGGAAATAATATGTATGTAACGGACACCCCGTTACATCAGTTTGTGCACTAGTCAATCAGACGCATAAGTGAAATGTGAAGGTAGAGTAGTGACATTTGTTGTTGCAAACGTTAAAATTGTAACGAGATGTATCGTTACATGAAATTGACGCTTTAATGTTGTTTATTAATATATTATCTAAAAGCGTGAGAATATTAAGAGAATATTGCTTTACATTGTAATATTCGGTAAATTTGTTTATTAGTAGATATAGGCCATTATATCGACTTGCTCCGCAATCAAGTCAGCGCTGGACGCGGGCAAAGGGAGAGACAAATCAAAATTTATTACATTGTTTGTAATGGTATATAAAAAGGTTAGTATTAAATAGATACAAGCGGAAGAAGATACAGTTTACGTTTAACCCTCTTTAAAGCAAGCGTTCTAAAGAGAGTCTTCCTCTGCACGTACTAGTGTACGTGAAGTGACGTGAGGCACCACTCGCACTGAAGCAGTGCGAAGTGGACTTGTACTGAATCAGTACGAGTCGGCAGTGCCCCGTTACACCTTGTGGCACTTTATAGTCCGTCCAAGGACCACAGTTCTATCATCTAGCATGGACATGTTAGATGATAATGGAAATACGCATCACGTTTCGCGTGATAGCAACTCCTTTCTATGTGACATAGAAAAGAGTGCGGTCGAATGAATGAGTTTGACCGTAGGGAATGACGCCGTCTTGGCCATGTCGTTCGATTTAAACAGAGATGCCATCCATTTAGCCATCGCCAAGTTCATCCAAGATGAACTTGACGAGGTGAAGGAGAAGGTAGCCTTGCTTAATCAGCAAGGCTCTCAACAGGCAGAACTGTTGAGGTTACAACAGGTACAGACCCTGTACATTGGATGACGCACGCGCGTCGTCCAACAACCTTAAAGATAGACATCTCTAAGTATAGGGGAGTCGAAGAAGACTCCCTCTGAAATTGGTTCGCATTTCCTCAGTCAAAATTTGCAGGTCGTGCCAAAACATGGGCCCTAGGCATTAAGTTGCGCGACAAATATGTATTTGGGTCGCTAGAGGCTTCTAATATCCTGCTGAAACAGACGTTTGAACCACCAAAGGATGAGTTCAGAGCTCGACCAGAGCTTAATAGTTATTAATTTAAGAAAACTTTTTCTCCCAACTACTTTCCCAACTTTTAGAAGTTGGGAAAGTAGTTGGGAGAAGGCAAGCTTGATGCTCACGCTTCTGCCCAACACACCGACTATTAGCGAGTTAAATCACAAACAACCCAATTCATGAACACACGTTAATAAGGGTTTTCTTGTAAGGTCTTACGGATGGTCCTTTAAAGCCCACCTGATCCGCTTAGAACTAGATACGCTTGAAGTAGCAATATCCGTTGCGAAAGAGGAGGACTTTTGCTTGAGACAGGCTCAAGCTAGTTCGTCATCATATCGTCCTCCAAGACGACACCAACTATGAGGTCTAGAATCTATACCTCTCTTATGTCGAAAGCGAGAAACCTCGATTTTCGAACAGCAAGCGATTGCGGAAATGCAATCGATTTCAAAAGTTTTGACACTACGCTCATGAGTGAAGTGCTCCACGCCCAGTACCACGATGTTCAGAACGTATTTATGAACCGAATGCCCAAAAGGGTATGGTCGCGGGTCCGACGTTGTTGCGAAATTGCAACCGGGAGGCGGACCACAAAAAAACTGTTGGGGTCAGTAGGGGCGCAACGCCCTACTGATCCAGCAACCCAAAGAGAATTCGCAAATCTTTTGACAAAAGTTGCTCCACACACACAATCATTATGTGTCTCTGCACCTGGTGATGAGGTATCCCTTATCACCTTGAAGTTGAAAGTGACAAATGATTTGTCACTCTAAGAGCCCGAGTGGACTACGGAGCGTCGAATAACTTTATTCGTCACCAGTCACTAGAGGGTCGTAGGCTCAAATATATTGAGCGCGACATCCCTCCAACGAGGATGACGGTGCGTCTAGCGACAGGCGCATCGATAACAGTGATGAAACGCGTAGTTAAATTTTACTACACGTTAAGAAATTTACAGTATGATGATGATTTCATCGTACTGGATTTGGATGACAAATTTGATGTCATCCTAGGTCTACCTTGGCTCAGAAAATACGAGCCAAGGATCAGCTGGCAGCATCGATCCGTAAAGATGCCTACCACTTGTTTATCAGATGGCCATCCGATACACGTCCCCAAGCGTCTGAATGTGCTACGAGTGAGTGCGACGGCCTCAATAGTGGTACGGTTGTTAGTACGACAGCCCAACATCACAGTGTGATTACAATTCATTCTGTGGAGTCAGCTGCCGGCGGCTGGGCGAATGCACAGGCAGCGCCGAAGGTCCATCACTCGAATAGGTCGAGTGGATTGAAAAATGATTGTACGCCTCGCGGACGACATTCAAGGAAGATACCGGTCGACCAAAAAGGACAACACGTTGATCCTAAGTCGACTAAAGAGTCGACCGTAGAGGACCCGACTGTGATAGCACAATCACTTCCGGAACACGTTGAGGGAATAAATCCCCACGTTCTTAAGGAGGAATCTTCACAAATAGTTAATACTGAAGGGACTAGACTTCAGCATCCCGAGGGATTAATCCCTCGGCAGCCTGTGGACAATTTCCAGGAAGAAACCGAGACGTTGAATGTCTTCGTTAATGACGGATCAAGAGTAGGTGCTTATACACTTGATCTGTATGCGCCACCGAAGTTTCCTTCGGAGATAACTCAATTACCAACCCTAGAACCAAAGCGGTTCTTGAGAGATCTGCATAGTGGTAGAATTAAGCAGATCTGCGTACTCGCCACAGACGAAGAAAACGTAACCGATATTTGGTCAGCGGTAATTTTTGCAGAGAACGAATGGGTTCTCAGCAGCTCGTCGACGGACGAAAGTGTCCTCGATATGAAGACTCGGACTGAGAGATATACTACTCAATCCTGGTAGTCACTTAAGACAAATCCTTAAAACAAGGATTTGATTGAATTTCAGGGATGTATTCCTTGAAACGGTTCCATGCGAGTTGACAAATTATAAAAACACTCGACATAAGATCGAGCTCAAACCGGGCTCGAAGTACTGTTTCATGAAGCAGTGGCCACTGCCTCGTGAACAAGTACTTGCAATCGATAATTTTTTTATCGATCGATTAAAAGCGGGTCGTGTGAGAAAGTCACCTACCCACAAGCTTTCCAACCTTATGTGTGCGAATGGCCACAGGAGGGTGGCGGATAGTGCACACATTCAATAAACTGAATGCTGCAACCGTACCCGCTTAAACGCCGATACCTAGAAAAGACGTAATCATAGATGGTATGTCTAAGAGTGCCATCTTTTCGTCTATGGATCTGATGGATGGATTTATCGGATCCTTGTGCGTGAACGGGAAATTTCGTACACAGCAGTGTGCACTACCGGCGGGATGCTCTGGGAATGGCTAGAAATATCACATGGGCTTAGTAACGCCCCCTGCAACATTTAAAAGATGCGCAACGAATCTGTTAAGACCGGTGCGGGAATTCGCACCGAGTTACTTTGACAATGTTATCGTCCATAGCCGGGCCATGAACGGTAAGACGGACGTGGAAGTTCATAAAGCTCACGTTCGTCAGGTTCTTACACTTATGCGAAAACATAGGTTGTATGCAAATCTCAAGAAGTGTATATTCGCTGCAAGCGAAATACCACTTCTTGGGTGCATCGTTGGTAAATACGACGTGCTCCCTGATCCCGAAAAGATCAAGACAATTACCAAATGGCCAGTTCTAGTCAAACTCAAGGGACCTAGAAAGTTCCTTGGGCTAGCGGCGTACTTCTACAAGTACTCTCACAATTATGCCGAGATGACAGTGCATCTCTCTCGTCTCTTAAAAAAGCCGATAAATAGTTATGGAATGCTGATTGCCAGAGTTCCTTTAAAGGTATCAAGCAAAGCTTGATGCAATCACCCATCTTGGCGATTGCAGATCAAGACAGACCATTCCATGTGGTCTGTGACGCCAGCGATTTCGCAATCGGCTGCGCGTTAATGCAATACGATACAGATGGCGCGGAGCGCGTCGTCTGTTACCAATCGCGTCAGCTGCAACCAGCTGAACGCAATTATCCAGTGCATGACAAGGAACTCCTTGCCATGAAATATGCATTGGCTAAATTTAGGGTCTACCTCCTAGGAGATAGACCGTTCATCGTATATACGGACCATGCGTCATTACGCACGGCCGTCAATAGCCCACACCTCTCGAAAAGAATGGCGAGGTGGCTATCCTTCTTCGCGGAGTATAAAAGTCCCCGTGGAATATCAAATAGGACGACTTAATGTCGTCGCTGATGCGCAATCTCGCCGACCCGATTCGAGCCGAGTGCATTCCAACAGTGAAAAAATCCCACTGTTGCAACACTCATTACGAGTGCTCCGTCATCAACTCTGTGTGATGACACAGAAGATAGGGACCTTCTGTGTTTAATGGATCATCTAATGGATCCATCCAAAAAAATTTAAGAAATTACCGGCTCTATATCGATCGTCATCCCCCGATACACATCACGCAACGGCTTGCTGTACTACACAGCCGTTACCGGCGACACTCCACGTGTCTTCGTCCCAATTCAAAATGATTTGCGCTTGCGCATCATATGTGAGTGTCACCATCTGTTCCAGGATGGTCAAAAGCAAGCATTTTTTGATTGTGTTGCAAGTGATTCGAACACAATTTGTTAAAATCTCGTCGTGAATCTAGGGTCCCGTTCTGAAACCAGTTCGCGGGGTATCGAAATATCGTGTCAACGAAGCCGCAAGCACAGCCTTTGGCTGTGGTCGACTCCGATACTGCAGCAAGACGTACCATCTTGCTGAATTTATCAACAAGCACAAGGATAGCATTATTCTTGTGATTGTGTTCAGAGAATTGGAAGACGAAGTCCATAGAAACGGACTGCCAGCACTCTGTCGGGACAAGCAGAGGTTGTAACGGAGAACAAGATGAAGTACAGGGCTTCAACTGTTGACAAACTTGCCAAACACGTATGTGCTTGCGGACTAATCATACTGGCGTCGCCAGTAGAAGTTGCGAATTATCGTGAGATAAGGTTTCTCGCGTCCGCGATGCCGACTGATTGATGCATCGATGAGCTCATACATAATGCGTAAACGCAAACCATTCTAGGTGGGTCGACAATCTCTTGAACGATTGTTGCGATGGATTTCTTAGGTAATCCATTAAACCCTTTGAGAGCCTAGTCTTCTTGATAGGCTTTTCTAACGTTGTCAAAGAACGTTGACGACGGAACACTTACTGTTGCAACAGTGGGCTCATGCTCACTGCTGATCGTTGGAGCAGTGGGCTTATCCTCACTGGTATTTTACGCAGCCGACTGAAATCGGGCTAGCGCGAAAGAGCATCAGCGACGATATAAAGGTGTCCTGGTTTATATTCCACGAAGAAGTTGTACTCCGCGTACAAGAAAAATTATTTCGCTATTAATTGCGAGAGGTGTGGAATTTTACGGCCGTGCGTAAAGACGCTTGGTCTGTATAAAATTGAACGATCTACTCCCCCCAAAAGATAGACTCTAAACTTAGGCAGTGCGTAATTCATGCAGGACGTTCCTTTCATGCACTGGTAATTGCGTTTGGGTGTTCGAAGCTGACGCGACTGATAGCAGACGACGCGCTCTGTGCCGTTTGTGACATATTGCATTAAGGCACAGCCGATTGCAAAATTGCTGGCGTCACAGACTACTTGAAATTGTTTATCTTGGTCCGCAATCGCCAGGGTTGACGATTGCATAACGTTTTGCTTGATAACCTCAAAGAATCGCTGACAATCAGCGTTCAATGACCACTATACATTTCTCTTTAACACAGAAGAAATATGTACTGTCATTACGGCATAATTGCGGGGGTACTTTTGTAAGTACGCCGCTAAGCCTAGGAACTTTCGAAGTCCCTTTACATCGAGTGCAATAGGCTAGACGGGGATCGCTTGATCGCACGATCAGGGCGTATACCGCGTTTACCCACGATGCACCCCAAAAACGTTATTTCGCTTGCAACGAATATACACTTCTTGATATTTGCATTCAACTTATGCTGACGCAATTGTGTAATAATCTTTCGGACGCGAATACGATGTACTTCAACGCCCGACTTCCTGTTTATGGTTCTGCTATGAACGAAGACATCATCAAATGACTAGGTGCGAAATCCCGCACTGAACTCAACAGATGGGTTAAACATCTGTTGAATGTCGTAGGGGCATTACTAAGCCCTTTTAACGATACCAGAGCGTTCTGCTTGGGGTGATTACTGCCTTGAACGCGATATCCTGTCCACGCATAAGGATCTGATAGAATCCATCCATCAGATCCATTGACGAAAAGATAGTACTATTCGACGTACTAACAATGATTACGTTTTTTGTGGTATCGGTGTTTGAGTCGGTACCGTTGCAGCATTCAACTTATTAAACGCATTCACAATCCGCCACCCCCTTGTAGCTTCAGGGACATAGAATGTCGGAGAGCTATGTGCGGAGGTTGACTCCCTTTCATTACCAGCTGCTAAGCGATCGGTAAAGAATTTGTCAATCACTAAAACTTGTTCACGAGGGAAAGGGCCACCACTTCATGACAAAGTATTTTCTAACCTGGTATCAGGTCGATTTCGTGTCGAGTGCCGATATCCTTAGGCAATTCGCACGGTTTTAATTCAGGGAAGACATCCATGAGTTCTATTAAATTCTTATATGAAGGTTTGTCTTCACAAATTCCAAGGCTCCGCAGTTAGCTTCGAAGATAACTCAATTGCCAACGCTTGAACATAAACGGTCCTTACGTAAAGGTCGCCTGGTCGAGAGACTCAAATTTTAGCCGAAACAGATGGGTCTAAACACGACCGTTTGCAAGACCTTTAATAAAGACAGTTACCTGTCTCTGTTCACTAATGAATTACTAACGATGCAACTGACCAGGTATCGTGTATGTTGGGCATAAGTGTGTAGCTCACGTTTGCCCTGCTTCAAATCAAGGACCTCGATTCGAGCCCTCAACTCGGCACGTGGTGGCGCAAACGTTTGTCAGAGCCGGGTCTTAAAGACCTCATACGACCCAAAGACTAATGAGTCGTGAAGCTTGAGCCCCAACGCCCAAGATTTGGCACGTTCGGCTAACTTGGACATGCCGCATTTCGCTTTCGTCGCATCTTCACTGATCCGACGAGCTTCTTTGGAATCGTCTCATTCGACGAACTATCTCAAAAGGGAGTCACCCTCGACTGCCTTAAACCTAGAAATTTTGATCTTTAAGCTTTTGGGTCGACGCGGAAGCGTCGGCTATTAGCAGCATGTAAATGCTGCTGTCTGAACAGTTCCAATTGTAGACACCCTGTTCACTCAACACCCATGTGTGTTGAGAGCCTTGCTGGTGAAGTAAAGCTTCTTTCTCTTGGGCCCCGTCGAGTTCTTGTTGAATGAACTCAGCTATGGCCGCATGCTGTTCATCTGTGTTCAAAGTAAACAGCATAGCGCCAACGGCTGGCCCGCCTACAACCGAACTTATTCGTTCGATCGCTCTTCATTCAAGGTCACTCAAATGAGTAAACGTTTCACGGGTTGCGCGATAGCTTTCTTGAGGGGCTTGAAAGCTCCCTCCTTTCTTATCCAACATGTCCATATTGGATGGAACGTGCGTGGGCCGTTAAATGGACTACAAATTGCTACCAGGTGTAACGGGGCAACTTTCGCTAGTATTGATCAGTACTAGTAACCTTGCACTGATTACCGTTGTGGGAGGTGCCTCGAAACTTCACGTACTTAAAGGCTCCGAGGATGGTTTCTATGAAGCTAAGGTATTTAGCTTAAAGGTTTAGACAAAGGCTTTAGAATAGAGAAAAAAGAAAAATGTATTAATATAAATAGTTCCATCGAAACGATCTTCTATCTATTACTGAACCTATTATATTAATAATTGACTATGCATGGCGCCTTCTTGCGCACCGCACAATTCTGTTTTGTAACGTTGGAGGGTTTGATTAAAACTAATATCAACCAATCAATAGAACAAATGTATTGCATCAATGCTACCAAATTTAGTTATACAGGTGTCCTTCGGATAAATTATAGCCACTGTGGAGGGTGAAAGCAGAAGTTATCTGGATAATAAGCTTCGTGAGGAATACAAATAATTACGGAACCTCACTTTACTGATTGTCCAATACGGTTTTACCCCTCCTGCTTCCGCATACGCACCACACCAATGCGCAGAGACTTCAAGTCTGCAGGCACATATCTCAGAGCCCACAAATGAGCCAGAGTGCCTTAGCATCTTGGGCTACAGCCCAGTTCAGTAAGAGCATTACGCAGGCTGGTATCAGTGGCATCTTAAAGAAGCGCAAGGAGCTGGAAGTCATGACAGAGAGTGACCTTGCTGCCAAGCGCCACGTGCCGCACACCGTTCTCAACTCGAAGAAGCCCTAGAAACTTGGGTGTTTCAGTGCCAGGCGAACAACGTTGTCGTCACGGATGAGATTATCAAGGTTAAGGCTAAGTGCTTAGCTGACCGCCTGCGGTTGGCTAAGGATGCTGACAAGTTTTTCAATTGATGGCTTCAGAGATTCCAGCAGCGAAACGAACTTCGTTGCGTCCGAATTCATGGTGAAAGTGGCTCCACAGATCAGTAAGCCATGGAAGCTGCACTGCCTGATCTCAAGGCAACCATATCCCAATATTAGCTCAAAGGTGTATACAACATGGATGAATTTGGTCTGATTCATAGCATTAAAAGCATTTTTTATGCGAGACTCATACTGATTTTATTAGGCCTACCTACAGCATGATTCCAGAAAAGACCATTTCACAGGAAAAATTGAAGGACTAAAGAAGGACAAAGTGAGCTAAATCTGGATTTTAAGTATCTTGTCCTAACTGTACTTAACTTAATAAATCTTCTGGTTCTTTCTTTCGCATTCAGACGCGTTATACTATAGCATTTACCGCCAATGCTGATGGCTCCGAGAAGCTAAAACCTTTTTTATTAGAAAATCCAAGATGCCACACTGGTTTAAACGACAGACAGGAGAACGGCTGGGTTTCATTACAAGAACAACAAGAAACCCTGGATGGCTGGGATGCTTTTTCCAAGAGTGGCTAAAGCAACTTGACAATGACATGAGAGTAAGTTGTATTCCATGTGATATTGCAAGTGTGCCTGGAATTTATATTATCGAAGTCTTGACAGTGAAAGGGCAGGAAGATTCTTCTCTTGCTAGATAATGCTTCGTCTCATAGAATGGAAGAACTGGAGCTTGGGAATATTGAGGTCGCTCTCCTACCACCAAACTGCACATAAATATTCAGCCCATGAATGCTAGCATCGTTGCCTTATTCAACTGCCATTACGGCGCTTATACCTTTAGAATAACGTGGACCGTGATGAGCGAGGGGGGGTTAACATCTACACGGTTGACCAGCTAACAGCAATGCGGTGGTGTATAGGGGCATAAGAGGATATTTTTAATTACCACAGTGGTAAACTGCTTTAGGCATACGGGCCACTTTGCAGCAGCACCGCGGTTACAGATGGTGAACACGGAGGAGCAGGGAATTGAGCTAGAGCTGCATGAAGCCTTAGAGAGGCTACCACTGAGGAACCCTATGGCAATTGAGTATTTATTGAACTAGATAAGGAGAAGGTGTCGCACGAGGAGCTGGGTGATGAGGAAATCATTGCAATGGTTCTGCAGGCAGAAGAGGAGGAAGAGGATGAGAATCAGGACCCAGAGCATGCGGAGGAAGTTCAGGTCAGGAAGCATGAAAAGCTAATCTCCTTAGCCATTATTGCCACACTTCTTGATCTGTCCATTCCTTTTGATAGGGCCTGTAACGGGCTAAAGTTGCCCTAATGTTACACAGTCCTCATTAAGTACATTTGGTACTTAAGGGGATGGTCAATTACTAAATAATAGTAATTAGACCCAACACTCGGGTGTGGTGCACATGTGTGACCAACCCTTGTGGATGTGATGCACATGGGTGCATTCACATTAGGAGGGATGACGCCCAGCGTCATCCATGATGACGGCTAGCGTCATCAGTTACACGAGGTATCTATAAAGATACGCTCGTAATACATATTAAATGATATCTATAGAGATAACATTTTAATTGGTAAAAATAAATATTTGTATCTAATTCCATTAAATATAAATCAGTCTGAAAATTACTACCTACTTGGTAAGTGCGCACGAGGAGACGGATAACCGCTCCCGTGACGACACTTTACCAGAGTTCTTAGTGTGTTGGGTGAGGTCGCTTGCGCGCCCACCACAACTACCTCACTGCACGCAAGAGAAGCAGGTTTAACCGCTTCCTCGCTGTGCTAGGGTGTGTGCTTAAGTAGAGCGTGGCCGCATTACGACGTGCCCGCCTACACTTGGTAGCACTTGAAATCCTTCCCACGACCCGCATCTCTGCGTGTGTACGTGAGGATGAGCCTCAA
>NC_090615.1:7184336-7191802 GCF_004359215.1 Bremia lactucae | reverse complement strand
CTAGAGGTATATCGCGCCTAATGAATTTGAGCATGCGATTTTTCAGCGATTGGCGTCGAAAGGCCATGGTAAACCAAGGTTGACATTAAATTTGTCATCTTGATTCAGTACAATGAAATTATCCTCGTATTGTTTCCCCATAAATATAGGTATCGGATACCGACTTCACGTTTCTTTACTGTTCTAGATGCGCCTGTAGCTAACCGCACTGTCATCCTCGCTAGAGGCATATCGCGCTAATAAATTCGAGCCTGCGAAGTTCTATGGATTGTGGTCGAGTGAGCCATGGTAAACCAATGATAACATATGACAAATTTGATGTCGTCAAAATCCAGTACAAACAAACCTTCATCGAATTGTTTCTCCTTTAAAGGTATATTGGATACAAACTTCACGTATATTTACCGTTACAGATGCACCCGTTGCTAGGCACACTGCTATTTTCGCTAGACTTATATCGCGCCTAATTAATTTGAGCCTGCGATCTTCCCGCGATTGGCGTCGACTGAGCCATGGTAAACCAAGGTTGACAATAAATTTGTTATCTAAATCCAGGACGATAAGAAATTTCTCGTATTGTTTCCCTTAATTATAGGTATCGGATACCAACTTCACGTTTCCTTACTGTTATAGATGCGCCTGTTTGTAGGCGCACTATCATCCTCTCTAGAGGTATATCGCGCCTAATGAATTTGAGCATGCGATTTTTCAGCGATTGGCGTCGAAAGGCCATGGTAAACCAAGGTTGACATTAAATTTGTCACCTTGATCCAGTACGATGAAATCATCCTCGTATTGGTTCCCCATAAATATAGGTATCGGATACCGACTTCACGTTTCTTTACTGTTCTAGATGCGCCTGTAGCTAACCGCACTGTCATCCTCGCTAGAGGCATATCGCGCTAATAAATTCGAGCCTGCGAAGTTCTATGGATTGTGGTCGAGTGAGCCATGGTAAACCAATGATAACATATGACAAATTTGATGTCGTCAAAATCCAGTACAAACAAACCTTCATCGAATTGTTTCTCCTTTAAAGCTATATTGGATACAAACTTCACGTATATTTACCGTTACAGATGCACCCGTTGCTAGGCACACTGCTACTTTCGCTAGACTTATATCGCGCCTAATGAATTTGACCCTGCAATCTTCCCGCGATTGGCCTCGACTGAGCCATGGTAAACCAAGGTTGACAATAAATTTGTTATCTTAATCCAGGACGATGAAAAATTTCTCGTATTGTTTCCCTTAACTATAGGTATCGGATACCAACTTCACGTTTTCTTACTGTTATAGATGCGCCTGTTGGTAGGCGCACTATCATCCTCTCTTGAGGTATATCGCGCCTAATGAATTTGAGCATGCGATTTTTCAGCGATTGGCGTCGAAAGGCCACGGTAAACCAAGGTTGACATTAAATTTGTCATCTTGATCCAGTACGATGAAATCATCCTCGTATTGTTTCCCCATAAATATAGGTATCGGATACCAACATTATGTTTCTTCAGTGTTATAGATGAGCCTGTTGCTAGGCGCACTGTCATCCTCTCTAGAGGTAAATTACGCTTAATTCATTTTAGCCTGCGATCTTCTATCGATTGGCGTCGAATGAGCCATGGTAAACCAAGGTTGACCTTAAATTTGACATCTTAAACCAGGACAATGAAATCATCCTCGTAATGTTTCCTTAAATATAATATTTCGGATACCAACTAAACGATCTTTACTGTTATAGACGCCTGTTGCTAGGCGCATTGTCAATTTCATTAGAGGTATATCGCGCTCAACGAACTGGAGCCTGCGATCTTTTTGCGATTAACGTCGAATGAAATTGTTCGACGCTTCAAAATCGACTTGGGATTTTAGTTGCATTTTAGGCCACAATTTTTTTAAAAGTGATGAGGTCAAGCTCATCACCTGACGCAGCTACATCAATGTATTTTTGAAACGACCAATTTTCGTCGAAAGGCCTCCAATATCGTTCGACGTTGCTAAAACAGTAGGGCGCTCCACACATACAGCCCCGAGCAACATATTACTTTTGTCGCAACATCATTGATGCGGCGAGTTTTATTGGTGTCGTCTGGTTCGACGAACCATCTTAAAAGGAAGATGTCTTTAACTTAGAGGTTTCGATCATTAAGGTTTTGGGGTCGACCCGGAAGCGTTCCGCTAGCAGCATGTAAATGGTTATGTTTCAATTGCTGAGCACCGAGTCCTCTCAACACCTCTTCGTGTTGAGAGCCTTGCTGATAAAGCAGGGCTGCTTTCGTAGGCCCGTCGCCTAATATCTGGCTGCATCGACTTACACAAGGTCAGAGCAACGAGGTGGTCACCATTTTTTTATCCAGCTTTTCACAATTCGAACCGAGATCGTGTTGTATCAACTCGGCTTTAGCCGCATGTTGCTCGTCTTTTTGTAGAGCGAACAACATGGCGCTAACGGCTATCCAGCCTTCGACCGACTTCATGCATTCGATTGGTGTCCATTCTAGGTCAATCAAATTACTGAATCTTTCACGCGTTGTGTGATAGCCTCTTAGAGGGACTTGAAAGCTCCCTCCTTCTTCATCAAACATATAATGTGCGTAGGCCGTTTAACAGGCTTCAAAGTGCGACCAGGCTTAATGGGCACCTTTTGCTGGCACTGACTACAGTGAAGTTAAGGTACCTCGATACATTCACGTACACTGACGTGGAGAGCAAGTATACAAGAAGCTAAGAAGTCTTAGCTACTTGAGTTAGATACTAAGGCTTTGGTATGGAGAAAAATAGAGATTGTATTAATATATTAAGTTCTTTTATAAGGATCTTCGATTTGCTGGTTTTAATATATTTACCACTAACATTGAATAGCGCCTCTTTGCGCACCGCCTAATCGTGTCTTATATCGGTTAAAGGAGTCGATTTAAACTTAAAGCAACCAATCAATAGATTTATGCCTTGTTGCCTCAATGTTACAAATTTTTATAATGTTGAAACTATTAAGCAAAAATTAATAAAACGTAATTTTGTATTCGTTTATTTATTTTTTACAGTGATCATGAATAAATATTTTTGTTCACTTATAGGAAATAATATGTATGTAACGGACACCCCGTTACATCAGTTTGTGCACTAGTCAATCAGACGCATAAGTGAAATGTGAAGGTAGAGTAGTGACATTTGTTGTTGCAAACGTTAAAATTGTAACGAGATGTATCGTTACATGAAATTGACGCTTTAATGTTGTTTATTAATATATTATCTAAAAGCGTGAGAATATTAAGAGAATATTGCTTTACATTGTAATATTCGGTAAATTTGTTTATTAGTAGATATAGGCCATTATATCGACTTGCTCCGCAATCAAGTCAGCGCTGGACGCGGGCAAAGGGAGAGACAAATCAAAATTTATTACATTGTTTGTAATGGTATATAAAAAGGTTAGTATTAAATAGATACAAGCGGAAGAAGATACAGTTTACGTTTAACCCTCTTTAAAGCAAGCGTTCTAAAGAGAGTCTTCCTCTGCACGTACTAGTGTACGTGAAGTGACGTGAGGCACCACTCGCACTGAAGCAGTGCGAAGTGGACTTGTACTGAATCAGTACGAGTCGGCAGTGCCCCGTTACACCTTGTGGCACTTTATAGTCCGTCCAAGGACCACAGTTCTATCATCTAGCATGGACATGTTAGATGATAATGGAAATACGCATCACGTTTCGCGTGATAGCAACTCCTTTCTATGTGACATAGAAAAGAGTGCGGTCGAATGAATGAGTTTGACCGTAGGGAATGACGCCGTCTTGGCCATGTCGTTCGATTTAAACAGAGATGCCATCCATTTAGCCATCGCCAAGTTCATCCAAGATGAACTTGACGAGGTGAAGGAGAAGGTAGCCTTGCTTAATCAGCAAGGCTCTCAACAGGCAGAACTGTTGAGGTTACAACAGGTACAGACCCTGTACATTGGATGACGCACGCGCGTCGTCCAACAACCTTAAAGATAGACATCTCTAAGTATAGGGGAGTCGAAGAAGACTCCCTCTGAAATTGGTTCGCATTTCCTCAGTCAAAATTTGCAGGTCGTGCCAAAACATGGGCCCTAGGCATTAAGTTGCGCGACAAATATGTATTTGGGTCGCTAGAGGCTTCTAATATCCTGCTGAAACAGACGTTTGAACCACCAAAGGATGAGTTCAGAGCTCGACCAGAGCTTAATAGTTATTAATTTAAGAAAACTTTTTCTCCCAACTACTTTCCCAACTTTTAGAAGTTGGGAAAGTAGTTGGGAGAAGGCAAGCTTGATGCTCACGCTTCTGCCCAACACACCGACTATTAGCGAGTTAAATCACAAACAACCCAATTCATGAACACACGTTAATAAGGGTTTTCTTGTAAGGTCTTACGGATGGTCCTTTAAAGCCCACCTGATCCGCTTAGAACTAGATACGCTTGAAGTAGCAATATCCGTTGCGAAAGAGGAGGACTTTTGCTTGAGACAGGCTCAAGCTAGTTCGTCATCATATCGTCCTCCAAGACGACACCAACTATGAGGTCTAGAATCTATACCTCTCTTATGTCGAAAGCGAGAAACCTCGATTTTCGAACAGCAAGCGATTGCGGAAATGCAATCGATTTCAAAAGTTTTGACACTACGCTCATGAGTGAAGTGCTCCACGCCCAGTACCACGATGTTCAGAACGTATTTATGAACCGAATGCCCAAAAGGGTATGGTCGCGGGTCCGACGTTGTTGCGAAATTGCAACCGGGAGGCGGACCACAAAAAAACTGTTGGGGTCAGTAGGGGCGCAACGCCCTACTGATCCAGCAACCCAAAGAGAATTCGCAAATCTTTTGACAAAAGTTGCTCCACACACACAATCATTATGTGTCTCTGCACCTGGTGATGAGGTATCCCTTATCACCTTGAAGTTGAAAGTGACAAATGATTTGTCACTCTAAGAGCCCGAGTGGACTACGGAGCGTCGAATAACTTTATTCGTCACCAGTCACTAGAGGGTCGTAGGCTCAAATATATTGAGCGCGACATCCCTCCAACGAGGATGACGGTGCGTCTAGCGACAGGCGCATCGATAACAGTGATGAAACGCGTAGTTAAATTTCACTACACGTTAAGAAATTTACAGTATGATGATGATTATATCGTACTGGATTTGGATGACAAATTTGATGTCATCCTAGATTTACCTTGGCTCAGAAAATTCGAGCCAAGGATCAGCTGGCAGCATCGATCCGTAAAGATGCCTACCACTTGTTTATCAGATGGCCATCCGATACACGTCCCCAAGCGTCTGAATGTGCTACGAGTGAGTGCGACGGCCTCAATAGTGGTACGGTTGTTAGTACGACAGCCCAACATCACAGTGTGATTACAATTCATTCTGTGGAGTCAGCTGCCGGCGGCTGGGCGAATGCACAGGCAGCGCCGAAGGTCCATCACTCGAATAGGTCGAGTGGATTGAAAAATGATTGTACGCCTCGCGGACGACATTCAAGGAAGATACCGGTCGACCAAAAAGGACAACACGTTGATCCTAAGTCGACTAAAGAGTCGACCGTAGAGGACCCGACTGTGATAGCACAATCACTTCCGGAACACGTTGAGGGAATAAATCCCCACGTTCTTAAGGAGGAATCTTCACAAATAGTTAATACTGAAGGGACTAGACTTCAGCATCCCGAGGGATTAATCCCTCGGCAGCCTGTGGACAATTTCCAGGAAGAAACCGAGACGTTGAATGTCTTCGTTAATGACGGATCAAGAGTAGGTGCTTATACACTTGATCTGTATGCGCCACCGAAGTTTCCTTCGGAGATAACTCAATTACCAACCCTAGAACCAAAGCGGTTCTTGAGAGATCTGCATAGTGGTAGAATTAAGCAGATCTGCGTACTCGCCACAGACGAAGAAAACGTAACCGATATTTGGTCAGCGGTAATTTTTGCAGAGAACGAATGGGTTCTCAGCAGCTCGTCGACGGACGAAAGTGTCCTCGATATGAAGACTCGGACTGAGAGATATACTACTCAATCCTGGTAGTCACTTAAGACAAATCCTTAAAACAAGGATTTGATTGAATTTCAGGGATGTATTCCTTGAAACGGTTCCATGCGAGTTGACAAATTATAAAAACACTCGACATAAGATCGAGCTCAAACCGGGCTCGAAGTACTGTTTCATGAAGCAGTGGCCACTGCCTCGTGAACAAGTACTTGCAATCGATAATTTTTTTATCGATCGATTAAAAGCGGGTCGTGTGAGAAAGTCACCTACCCACAAGCTTTCCAACCTTATGTGTGCGAATGGCCACAGGAGGGTGGCGGATAGTGCACACATTCAATAAACTGAATGCTGCAACCGTACCCGCTTAAACGCCGATACCTAGAAAAGACGTAATCATAGATGGTATGTCTAAGAGTGCCATCTTTTCGTCTATGGATCTGATGGATGGATTTATCGGATCCTTATGCGTGAACGGGAAATTTCGTACACAGCAGTGTGCACTACCGGCGGGATGCTCTGGGAATGGCTAGAAATATCACATGGGCTTAGTAACGCCCCCTGCAACATTTAAAAGATGCGCAACGAATCTGTTAAGACCGGTGCGGGAATTCGCACCGAGTTACTTTGACAATGTTATCGTCCATAGCCGGGCCATGAACGGTAAGACAGACGTGGAAGTTCATAAAGCTCACGTTCGTCAGGTTCTTACACTTACGCGAAAACATAGGTTGTATGCAAATCTCAAGAAGTGTATATTCGCTGCAAGCGAAATACCACTTCTTGGGTGCATCGTTGGTAAATACGACGTGCTCCCTGATCCCGAAAAGATCAAGACAATTACCAAATGGCCAGTTCTAGTCAAACTCAAGGGACCTAGAAAGTTCCTTGGGCTAGCGGCGTACTTCTACAAGTACTCTCACAATTATGCCGAGATGACAGTGCATCTCTCTCGTCTCTTAAAAAAGCCGATAAATAGTTATGGAATGCTGATTGCCAGAGTTCCTTTAAAGGTATCAAGCAAAGCTTGATGCAATCACCCATCTTGGCGATTGCAGATCAAGACAGACCATTCCATGTGGTCTGTGACGCCAGCGATTTCGCAATCGGCTGCGCGTTAATGCAATACGATACAGACGGCGCCGAGCGCGTCGTCTGTTACCAATCGCGTCAGCTGCAACCAGCTGAACGCAATTACCCAGTGCATGACAAGGAACTCCTTGCCATGAAATATGCATTGGCTAAATTTAGGGTCTATCTCCTAGGAGATAGACCGTTCATCGTATATACGGACCATGCGTCATTACGCACGGCCGTCAATAGCCCACACCTCTCGCAAAGAATGGCGAGGTGGCTATCCTTCTTCGCGGAGTATAACTTCTCCGTCGAATATAAACCAGGACGACTTAATGTCGTCGCTGATGCGTTATCACGCCGACCCGATTTCGAGTCAGC